>NW_019396690.1:136816-141912 GCF_000591075.1 Eurytemora carolleeae | reverse complement strand
AGGGGGATCTAGAGAGACGACAAACTGAAGCTGCTACCAGGTAAACTAACTGCTGGATAATGAGGGGGATCTAGAGAGACGACAAACTGTAGCTGCTACCAGGTAAACTAACTACTGGAAAGTGAGAGACGGCCTTTTTTTGACGTTTTTTTTCAATTTCAATTTTAACAAAATTCTATAAATGATGAGATGATAGCATCATCATGCTTGACTAATTTTGATGTCCTTACAATTGCTGCCAAGTTTTTGTAAGTTCTAGAACCACTTCTCAAGAGGCCTGGCTTAGTTTTCTTTTTTTCTGAACTCTGTATATTTTGTTTAGTTTTCACATGTACGCAAGGGGAATAAGGTGGGGGGGGGGGGAAAATTCCCATCCACCCAAAATTTCTTTTTTTCCTCCTTCTTTTCTTCTTGTTTGTTGCTCATTTTCTCCATTTTGAGGCCTCTCTATGTGGTTCTTGGTGGCATCGAGTTATGGAACAGGAAAAGACGGAAGTAAGGAATGTTTACAAGGAAGGGTAGTGAGGAGTTCTTTAGGAAATTCCTTCTCTCCTTCGCTTTATAGTGTTTTCCCACTCTGCAGAATATAAGGGTTTCCCATTGAAATTGCACCAGGCATACAGCATGTGGATTTGTAGGTTTAATGCCTCAGAATGTGGCTTCATCGATAATAGTCTCTATTTTTCACAGCAGGCCGAGTATAAACCGGTCTCATTTTGGCATGGCTTACCACCTGTCAGGGATACTACTTTTTATGTTTCCATTTTTCTTGTTTCTGGTTAGAGAGAGGGGGTGGGAGAGTGATGATGTACGCTAATCCTTTACTAATTGTACAGGCCATGTACTCCACTTTCATAGGTGAATCTGTATATTACAGTACTTGGGGTGATTTCCGAAAATATTTTTTTTTCATTTAAGCAGGCATAGGTTTTCTATCAAAAAAAACTTAATAAAACTTAATGTAGACATAATTTCAAGTGATCTTTTCCTTAGCATTTTTTTTTTTCTAAATACCGATTCCATATCCGGTTAGGAGAATTTGTTTTCCATATTACTATTGAAATTCATTGCTATTTTATCGTGTGCAGGATTATATTTTCACAGGAATATTACATCATCAATAAACGGTTCCGAGAAAACTGAGTAAAATCTAATATACAAAACCTTCCCATACACTTGTACTCTGAAAGTGCACTGCATATTTGATGTTTGTACTGTATGAATAGGCCATAATCTCTTAACATATTCTTGTATCAGTAAACTGTCCTAATTGTACACTTAGGCTAATATACACGGACAGGTAGCTAAAATCCAGCCCCCCTGGCATAGAGATACCCAGACTCTTGTACTGTTTAGTTCCTCTGTTTGCTTTTAGAGACGGTGTGTAATTGTATTTACAGAAGAGTGTTTGAATGTTTGTGTTTTTCAATTTTTATGTCTGTCCAATTTTAACTTAAGCTAATTCATAAACACATTCACAATTAATTTACATTAGAAATGATTTAAAAGAAGATACCCCCCCTGTCAAGAAATTATGATGTGCAATTTTAAATCACAACGTATATTACAATCTGTAAGACCACAAATCTTCCTTAAACTCTGATTTGATTTGATTTAATTTTTAATTTTATTTTTTTCACTAGTATTTATATGTCTCAGTTTTTACAAAGTAAGTATTTTTATTGAATCATCTCACTTTTATCATTGTAAAGTTTTTGGAGAAATACCGAAATAAAGTTTTAAAGAAGAAGAAGAACAATATTTTCATAAATGTTTCATTAAAGAAAAGAAAAATATTATTTATTCTGAATTTTGAATTTAATATCTAAACCAAAAAACGGGAACGACAAAAACTGAATCGACTCACTGACAAACGAAATATTAAATTTCGGAACTAAAAACTAAAAAGAAAAGTGGGTTAGAAAATATTTTTTGTTCACTTTATTTTGAAGGATAATTGACGTAATTACCAATCTAAAACATCTGACAGAAGAAAAAGGTTTTTGATCTCCTGGGAACCAGTTTATAAATATAATCCTTCAAGGGACTGACTGTAATTTCATTGGTTCCTCCTTTTTACAAGTTCCATATCTGATTCACAACCTTTCTCTGAGCAAATAAGATTGAGGTTTCCTTATATTTCCATCTGAAAATTGATATTTTGAAAAGGAAAGAATTTTTCGGATAGAAAACGTCATCTTCATAGTTACTCGGATTAAGTCTCTTTCAGAACTCAGGGGTTGTTTATGTATTTTGAATGATGGGAAATAGGTAAAGGATGGAGTTCAGGAGTTGATAGGGGGGTTTCTTCGATCTGTGATGTAAATTTAGAAAAAGTAGCTGAACGGCTAGTTTATTTGGCAATCTCAACTGACCTGGTCGTCTCCCTATTTGATACTACTAACTTACCCTAAAAGAGTAATTGAGTTTCCCCTTTATCAAACTATTTACTTCCTCCATTTGAGAGTTAAACAAAGATTTTGGGGTTTTAATATGATGTTTAAAATATGTTTTCCTTTTAAGATTGGATCAGCAGAAACAGGAGTTGGAGGAGAAGAAAGCAGCATTCGAACAGGAGCGTCAAGCATGGGAGCAGATGAATAACATCACTATGGGTAGGTTTATTTGCATTTTTCGATATACAGAGTTGAAAACTGAAGAATTATATATCCTTAATCCCAATTGCTTAATCTTAAAATCCATTATGGAAACTTTTGCTTTTCTGTGTTAATCAAGGTTGTTTTTAAAGGTGGTTTACTCTAGATGTGCTCCAATGTACGGAACATATTGTCTCTGTGACAGTAAAATCCCTAATGACGTCACTGACTAATGATTATTGAGGCGAGTGTATGGATCAGAGACATCATTTACGGATTTTAGTGTTCAGTGTTCATTTCTTACATGACGATATTACTAGAATTTGAGAAGAATATTGACAACATATATTTCCTCCGACAAAAAGAGCATTAATAGAGTTTGAAAAGAATAATGACAACATATATTTCTTCCGACATAAAGAGCATTATTAGAATTTGAGAAGAATAATGACAACATATATTTCCTCCGACATAAAGAGCATTGCTAGAGTTTGAGAAGAATAATGACAACATATATTTCCTCCGACATAAAGAGCATTACTAGAATTTGAGAAGAATAATGACAACATATATTTCCTCCGACATAAAGAGCATTACTAGAACTTCTAATTAATTAAAAAATAAGTTCGTAAAGATAAAAGCTGAGAGAATTAAGCTGAAACTAACGAAGCATAATCTTCTTTCCCTGGCAAACATTTAACAGAGAACTTTAAGAGCCAGAAAGTAAATTAATAGTAATTAACATTAAAGTTAAAAATTGAGCTTTTTGTGCCATATTATACTTTCGTACATTTGTTGTGTTTCCATGCTCTCGCACAATTTAACTCTTGTTAGATGATTTGATTTGATAAGTCTAGAATCCCTTTTATGTAACTAGTGTTTAGATGATTTGATTTGATGAGTCTAGAATCCATATTATTTAACTAGTGTTTAGATGATTTGATTTGATGAGTCTAGAATCCCTATTATTTAACTATTGTTTAGATGATTTGATTTGATGAGTCTAGAATCCATATTATTTAACTAATGGATAGATGATTTGATTTGATGAGTCTAGAATCCCTATTATTTAACTATTGTTTAGATGATTTGATTTGATAAGCCTAGAATCCCTATTATCTAACTATTGTTTAGATGATTTGAAGCGTATGAGTCTAGAATCCCTGGATGGAAAAAAGAAAAAAGGAGGTTTATCCGGGGTTTCCTTTAGGATGGGGAAATGACACTAGTAGACCAGTCATGTACTCCCTAGATACATAGAGACAAAGAACCTAACCTTTTTTAACAATGTCAACTATCTATTTGTGTATCTATCTTATGGTGTTTTTATTGTACAATGCTGGTGACAATAGATGTAAAGTTAAGACATATCTTGCTTCTCAGAAGAAGTGTACACTCGGACAGTACATACAATGTACTCCATGAACTCATCGTACCTTCATATTTCAATACATACACTGTAAGAAATAGTTTGAATCCAGTTTTGTGTGAATGTGAGCTTAATATGTAAATTTGTTAACGCTATATTAGAACTTCTTTACTCCCTTCCAATTTGTAATGTACAACCACTGAATATGCAAGTAATACCCCCTAGCGGGGCTAAAGGTTTTGATAATGTGTTTTATAATTAAGAATTTACTACTGTATTATGTGTTAAAGTATATTGAAAACCCTATGTGTGTAGAACTATGGTAGGAGGAGGATAATCTACAGTCCTCGTCGTATGTATCAATACAATGAAGACGACTTTCTATTTCAATTTTGATTTCTTCCAAGCTTTCGAACAGCAAAGACACATTAAAATTTTAACAAAGAGAAGGTTTTCAGTTTACAGCTTCTCTTAATTTACATGTAAACTTGCAATTTAAAAAATGCTTGTCAGGGATAAAAGCATTATGAATAAAAAGTCCTTCATTGTATTAATAAAAATGACGTAAATTATAACTGGTAAGAACTGGTTTTTATTTTTAAATAAACAACAGTTAGTATTCTGTGTCTTCAAAAGCTGGACTTTCCCTTTATTTACTTCTGTGTTATTGTTCGGATAAAACCAGTTTCTAGCAGTCCTAGTACGTCACGGTAATATTAGTACACAAATCTTATTCCTCCTAAGTTAGTTCTACACACGTTTTCTAAACCAAATTTGGACGTTCTCTCTTTCTCTCTTATTGGTCAATTTGGCGAACATTTTGTACTGTGTCGTCGTTCATGTACAAGAATAGTTCATGAAGAATAGTTCATGTACAAGAATAGTTCATGAAGAATAGTTCAGGTACAAAAATAGTTCATGAAGAATAGTTAATGTACAAGAATAGTTCATGAAGAATAGTTCATGTACAAGAATAGTTCATGAAGAATAGTTCAGGTACAAGAATAGTTCATGAAGAATAGTTCAGGTTTGATCCTATATTCCTCTAATCAGAAAGTTATAGTACAGTTCGATTACTCTCATAATCTCTTGGGGCCTTGAAGGCCAGACTTCCCCCCCCCCCCCCCCCC
>NW_019396690.1:115316-136519 GCF_000591075.1 Eurytemora carolleeae | reverse complement strand
CCCCGAAAAAAAAAATGTGTTTCTCTTTTTTTTGCAAAGTTTACGCTGATTTAACATCGAACCAAGGATTGATACTAAACATGTTTTTAATTAATCATTTTTGTAACGTTTACTAGGATTTTGATACTAAATTAAGCATACAATTTGCCAAAAAAATCTCGTAGGTTTATTTAGTTTTTTTTTTTTCTGCAAACTGTTTTGTACTTTTTAGTGCGTCTGTCGTTTTTTAATTGTTTCTCAGAGATATATAGTTACTACCACAAATATGCCATCTATTATTGCAGAATCAATCAAGAAATAAGTTTCATTCACTCTATTGCCAATCTATGGATAAAATCGACAAATAAAACTGCCATCTAAAAGTGCTGCTTGTTCTTCATTTGATTGATTAATCACGGAGTTTTTTTTAATGTGTTCTGATAAACATTCTTATAAACATTGGTTTAGTGTGACTTGTTAATTGATAAATTAATAAAAAAAACTTAATTAAATATTTATACAGATTTGTAGAGAGGATAAACAGAGAATGCTTTGTCGTAAGATTATTTAATAAGGTTATTAGTTTCAATATTTCACTCGAAAAAAACGCTCGGTCTGTAGTCTTTCTAAATGTGAGGTTTCGTTTTTGAATCGAAAAGATTGCTTGAAATAGCCCTATTAGGTCCTCTACCTAACCTAACGAGTCCGAATTTAATTAATTTGAGCCGCGTATCAAATGCTATAAAAACCAGTTTCGATTAAGCACCACCGGCTTAAAGCTTGAAACATTTATTTCAATTCAATGTTATCTTTAAGCCGCGGCTCAAATTCTTGAATAAATTTGGCCTCAGTCCTCACAACATTATACTTTGTGTCAGCATTGTTTAGACAGCCTAACATTTCTTTCACATTAAAGTAAGATGTAATACTTCTAAACCTTCTTATGAATATATTCGGGTGGGGTGGGTGGGGGGGTTGGAGAACCCCCAGCCGCCATGAGCCTCCTAGAGATGCAATGCAGTGCGAGTTGTGTTCCATGAGTGCGAGCCTATGCTATTCCTGCTATACAGCACAGTTTCTGTAAAAACTTCTGTTTTTTAATCATGTATTAAAGAATTCTTGGCATAGAAGTGGCACAAGAATGTTACTAAAGATTAGAGTTATTTATTTATTGACATGATTTTATATAAGATTTAAGTGTGTGTTTGAAACACTGAGGCTCATATACTGTATAGCGGAGGCTCATGTTGCCTGGGAGTTCCCTCCTGCGCTGGGAGGGGGGGGGGAGGAGATGATGATGTTATTGCCTGCAGAAATTAATTACATTATAGGAAAAACTCTGATAACTGCAGTATAAACTCCATGCGTACAAGAAATAACTCAGACGCAGAGGGAGGCCCCCCCCTACATAATTCAGATTGCGCAGTATTTTACTGCATTTATGTTTTTAATCATTTATTGTGGAAAAAATCTTCAAATTTTAAACTGATTTAAAATTACCATATTTTCAGTGCCATACTAAACAAAAATCACCATTTAGTGTGGTATTACTTATCAGAACCCGATACCACTCATGTCCGATTTACAACATTACTTAAGTTTTGTTTGATCAAGTTTGAATTAAATATCAATTGTTTTGTTCATGAAAACATTTTATTTTCATTTGTGGTTTCTCGACGAAAATTACTCGAGAATTTTTTTCAGAATTAATCCGAATTGAACACTTTTCAAGACTGTTAAACGTCTTCCACAATATTGATCTCATGAAGGTTTTAAGGGTTGTGAATCGGACATGTCTTTCTTTAACAGGAGGTTCCTTCGAATCTCGACGTTAGTCCCTTTAATGCGTTGCAGTAAATTTGTTAAGTGTATTTTTCTCCTCTTAATTCTACTTTTATTGGTACCATTAAGGCTTTATCACAGTTTTTCAATACATGTATTTAGGTAAAATGGTATCAATATATTTATGCGAATAAATGGGGGGGGAGGGGGAAATGTTTTGTACTCAGTATCTCTGATCTATTTCTAAGAACCAAATATTGAATTAAAAAATTGTAAATGCTAACAAATCTGGAATAATTTTCGGAATAGAAAACTCTACTTAATAGTTTATATAACAATATCTTAACTTGCCTGAGTCCGAATTTAATGAATTTGAGCCGTGTCTCAAATCCGCCAAAAACCGATTTCAATTGAGCGCCGGCTTAAATCTTGAAACATTTAATACAATTTTAAGTGAACCAGCCATATTTCAGCCGCGGCTCAAATTTGTTTAATTCCGTCTCTGTTTAATATATGTAAAATATTGTCTTATGATTATGTTGTGTACATGGGTATTTGTTTTCTTGGAAATTCAAATTAATTTCTAGTTGAGGAAAACATATACCATTGTACAATCCTGATATTAATCTTTAACTTTAAAAATCTCCAAATGCTCACTTTTTAGAAAATAGTTTTAAACTTGACAATGCAGCTATTTTAAGAAACAGGATATCTCTCTTTTTATACTTTCCCTCAAACTGAAAATATTGCTTAAGATAACTGAAGATAATTTATTATATCTCCGAGGGGATTAATTACAATTGTATGCCCTTCTATATCACGGTACTTTTGAAAAAAAAAGAATATTATTTTTTAATAGTTTGTGAGAAGAAAATGAAATAAGACTTTGGTTAGACAAAATTGAAGATAAAATCAGTTTAAGAATTTATTTTTAAGTTAAGCTTTAATATCAAGTCAGGATCAAGAAAACTTTTTTGTTGCAAAAATGGCCAAAATTCTCTTGTATGTATGTTTCGGCTAGTCAACTGTGAAGTGTGTACTGTACACTAACACAGGGTGCTTTATTTACAAAATACAGTATAGTACAGTACAGTACAGTACAGTACAGTACAGTACAGTACAGTACAGTACAGTACAGTACAGTACAGTACAGTACAGTACAGTACAGTACAGTACAGTACAGTACAGTACAGTACAGTACAGTACAGTACAGTACAGTACAGTACAGTACAGTACAGTACAGTACAGTACAGTACAGTACAGTACAGTACAGTACAGTACAGTACAGTACAGTACAGTACAGTACAGTACAGTACAGTACAGTACAGTACAGTACAGTACAGTACAGTACAGTACAGTACAGTACAGTACAGTACAGTACAGTACAGTACANGTGGGAAATCTTGATGGTTGCATGTACTAATAGAAAGCTTTAACCCTGAATTTATAGGCACGTAATTAGGGATTTTGAAAAGGAGGTCCACATTTGTGTAAAAAAGCGAGGAGCAGGCGAAACTTGTTTTACTCAAGTATGATAAAAAACTGACATTTGTTGGTATATATATGCAAGGTAAAAACTTTTTATTATTCAACCAGTAGAATTTTATGTTTTTACGTTCTGAGGTAGGAATTAATAAATACCAGTTAAACCACTCCTCTAACGGAGAACTTGTTCAAATAGGCTGATGTAGTTGAACCAGTTCTCTATCGTTTATTAAATCCCAACACTGTTCTTCCAACATGCCATCAAATCATTAAAATTTAGCACAACATTTATACAAAAAAAGAGACAAATATCTTTCCCAACAAAAGTTAAGTTGTCTTTAAAGAGATAATTAACTTAAAGAATTTTTCCTTTTGCAATTCATTTAATATGTAACAATTCAGGATCTATATATAGTTCATCTATCTGCCTTATCATGTTTATTACATACCCTGACCGGCCCGACTGGTCAATCTATTTTACCCGTTATCAAAAAATTAGTACCATATCAACCGTTGTTTTATACGGACGTAAGTAGCTAGGTTAGGTTAGGAATACAGTCAGGATTGACTGCAGAATTAGAGTTAGAGACAAGAATTGAGAGAAATCTCGGGACCTAGATTATTACAAATACAATGATATCCAATATTTATACACTTACCTAAAATTCAATAAAAAGGAAAACATATTTTAAGCATGCTTCATTTGTTTCCGGAGCTAGGAGGAAGGAGGCAGGCAAAAAGGAAAATAAGCCGGCAGTCTCGCTGCTCGTGCACCCAATCTTCAAAAATGGGGGTGCACGTAGTACGTACACCGTGAACCCCCCCCTAGTTACGGGCCTCCCTGAAAAGACTTTAACAATTGTTTTAAAATAAAAAAAAAACTGTAGAAAAAACGTAAAAACAATTATTAATCTTTAAATTCGCCTAGAACTTAAATTTGATCAATGGCTTACCGGGGGCTACAGGAGTTCAATGTGAAGAACCCTTTAATTGCGCGTAGCATGAACACTTTTGGGGGGAGCAAGATTTAGGTCAAAATTTAATAGTTTCTATTCCACCCTTTTCCAAATTTTTTAGCTGTAATGGGACTTTCATTCACAATACATCGCATATATATTTTATTGTTTAAAGCAATAGCTTATTACAATACCGAATAGAGCGTGAAATTTAAACTAATTAACATCACTAAATATTTTAACTAAATAGAAATTCTTTCAGTATTATAGTATTTTTGATTATCAGATATTTTTCGGCTATTCCCCGTAGCTTTCCCTCTCAGGGATGAGTAATTTACATGCTTCATAGTGAGCAATTTTCCAGGGGGTGAACGGCCGCTCTATGGCTCACCCTTAATAAAGTGGCCTTTAAAATTTGACTATGAACATTTTACAATACATATGCGTGCAACTCCATATACTTCGGCTCTAATAATAAATAAAAAATCAATGAAATATTCAGGTCATAGGAAACTATTACGTGAATTATCTAAATTATCAAAATTAAATGCTTTTATCCTCCAGGATACTAGAGGAACACTGATGATGCATATATTCTTGTTTCAAACATAGCCAAGAGGGAACTGGTATTAATTTGTACGCCAGAGAATACGCAACTGCAATTAACTTTTCTTACCAATTATTGCCTTGTCCAGCCCTACCGGTAATTAGGACTGGGCAAAGTTCCGTTACAAAAAGAAGGTTTTCGAAAAATTAACGGAAGAGTCCGTTAACGAACGGCAAAACAATTAGTTGTCAAACCGTTAACGAAACGGATTAGCCATTTTGGTGGAAAAAACATAACGGTCCAAAACGAAAACGGAACGAATGGAATTTTAAAGAACGGCTTGGAAAGGTTAAAACGTGTCCAGCCCTACCTGTAATTCATAAACTCTGTTATATATGTACTCAGTCTACTCTTACTAAAAGCTTTTATCTAAACATTTTAGATATATCAGTTAGATACACACTTAGATATATAAAGAAAGAATAAAGATAGAAACAGAGTTATAAAAATGAAAAATAAATCGGATAGATATAAAAAAAGAATAAAAAGTTGATGAAGTAAAAATATGAATAAATAATGAAAGATAAGTCGAATAGATATATACAAACTTATATATAAAAGAGAGAATGAAGAAAAAATTAAGAAAGATAGAAATACAGTTATTAAAATGAAAGAAAGATGTAAAAGGAAAAATTAAGAAACATAGAAATAAAAGTAAAACAATTCAGAAAAGAAAGAATAATAATTTAAGAAAGATAAAATATAGATATAAAATATAGATATAAAAATGAAAGAACGAAATAAAGTAAGACAGAACAGAGTGAAAGAAAGAAAGACAGAAAGAAAAAATAGTTAGATAGATTGACAGTGCCATTGATAACCGATACCCAGCGTACGAACTGTCCTCTTTGTTATTCTTTGCAATTAGAATTGCCGCACATTTTCAGAAATATTTCCAGTAAAAAATTACCCTAGGATTTTTTTAAATCTCAGCTAAAAATTTGATTGTATGCTTTAAAATTCTTTAAACTTTAAAATAATTGCCTGTTCGAAATTTTAGTTTAGCATGATGTAAGTATCAAATAAAAGATTTAAATGTCCCTTATCGGATTTTTTATGTTGAATTAAAGAGAAAAATTGTCGTGTTTAACTCAAATGTTTTCTCTTAAAATTAATGTACACTAAATTGTTAAATGTTAAAATTCCTTTAACCCACTTTTTATTCACAGGCTATGCTGGGCGGTAAAATGTCCGATCCGTGTTAAAAATCTAAAATAGAAGAACTTTTTTTTGTCTAAAGCAGATCTAACATTTTTGAAAATACGTATACTCATGGTTACATCTTAATACTTGTTAAAATCAAAAATATCATTTTTAACATGTTTCTGACCTTTTTTTGGCATTTTATTCAATACTGTCCAGCAACCAAACTATTAAAGTTAGCAGTCTAAATGGTTTCCAATGAGCTCGCCGTGAAAAGTTTGGTTATAAACCTTTATTGTAAGGCCTTTTTCTAGGGGGGGGGGGGGCGTGGGACGCCCCCTGGCTCTTCATAGATTCAGACCCCAGCCTTCATAGGGTTAAGCGTTGTTAAAGATTCTTCTCTGTTTAGTTTTGTTTATTAGTTGCTTAGACCTTGATATTGAAAATATGTTGATACAGTATATTGGATTCTTTAGTTCATACCGATCTATAAAACATTTATGAAAACTATGCATATACACTATACAGGGTGTCCCACGAAACATGACAGTGTTTGAATAGTTTTTATGTCTTCCTACATGATACTGTCTTTTAAATACTTTAGACTTTTTGCAGTTTATTTGTAAGAAAAAAATCTTTTACTCAAATATATTTTGCTTTGAATTCAATTTTACTGTAATGTGACTGCAGCCATAAGAAATTTTTGTAGACAAATATTTCTTATACAAATGGAGTACCTTCTAGAAAGCATATGTATAATCATATGGTAGGGTGGGCCGCGTCAGTTGT
This sequence comes from Eurytemora carolleeae, assembly GCF_000591075.1. NCBI lineage: Eukaryota > Metazoa > Arthropoda > Copepoda > Calanoida > Temoridae > Eurytemora > Eurytemora carolleeae. The sequence goes on along the minus strand of NW_019396690.1, from coordinate 129,778 downwards.
ATCTCCCTTCTATTTCATACTCCTTGAGTACTGCTGAGTTTAAGATACATGTCCAAAATAACAAATATTTATAATCAGCAATATTATGAAATATGTTAACATACATCTTTAGTCTTGCAGAAGTGCTCATCATGATTACTTTAAAAGTTCTTTTAAGTTAGAATCAATTTTTTGGGTAAAAAATGGCGAAGATTAAAAAATTCGGTTTTCTTTTGTGCATAAATCTGATTTTAATTTCTGCACAATTCCGCGCAATTCGAGAACACTTGTGAGCAATCCCGCGTAGTGGAATTCCAATTGCTAATGTACAGAGGTTGGAGGGTTCCTAGTTGATATATTTAAAAATATGTTTACATAGCTCATCAATTCTCAATCGGACAATGCTTTTAAGGGTACAGTACAGTACAGTAAAGTACAGTACAGTATAGTACAGTACAGTACAGTACTGTTTTGAATCGGACATGCCTCTCTAAAAATAGAAAAGAGTAACTTACCATTATATTTACTCTTACAATTCCTTTAACCCTATTTACCCTGACGTATGGTTTCCTGACCGGTTCCGGCCCTGGGTGGGGGGCAAATTGACCCCTCCCCCTCTGTTTTTTTATTGTGATACAAATCTAAACTATTTATGGAAAGCCCTTGGGCTCTTCTTCAATAATCTGTAAAAAATCCAAATATTTATTGCGAAATATAGTTGTTAAGCAAAAAATGTGCAAACAAAAAAAATCCGCAAATTGCAATAAATTATACATTTTTGTTATGATTGAAGACGTTCCAAAGAAAGCTTCGCCGCAGAATTTCTTCTGGAATTTTGGAAGCTTAAGACTTCCACCTCCAGTATAACTTTCTTGAAATCATCTCTGAATGTTCGGCAGATTGGCCCATCCAACATCTCAAAACAAAACCCTTCAGCTAATAACTATCTTTTAATATTAGGCCTATAATCCCTAGATTGTATCTTGAGCGTTTCTGGATTCTTACCTAGAATAGCCATCTATAGAGTCATTGTGAGCTTTTATTCTAGCGTATTAAAATAATCATTTTAAGCTTTTTTTAAAATAATTATTGTAAAATTAAAATCAAAGTTATAAATAATAACCCCCATATAGTAAAATTAGAAATAAAAATAATCATGAGACAAAGATAACATTGGGTTTCCTAGTGTTCCAGTTTCCTGCAATAAAAACAAAAACTTGTATAACATTTTAAATGCAGTCTTTGATGTTAGCAATCAGCTGTGGTTATGTAATGTGTTCTTCATTTTTATGTTTCCAGAGCCCGTGATTTAAAAACTTCGGCTCGAGCTGTAATTCCTTAAACCCGACTTTAAGGCCCAATCTTCGACCCAACTCTAACGAAAGCTTGTGCCAAATGATTGACAGCTACAAGATTTTCGGTTCGACTTAAGAAGTTAGGCCCAGTGAAAATAAAACCGACCTTGATTGGTTTTAGTGGAGAATAAGGCTTCAGAAAAACCGGAATGCGCCATTTCGACCATGAAAATTCGCCAAATAGAATATTAAACAGGTTTTTTGAACTCAACTCTGTGAAAAATAAGATGCAGCTTGAATCTAAAAGTTCAAGCCGTAATAAGGCCCAACGACAGCTTAGACCCGAGCCGTATTTTCCCGTATTTTTTAAATCGCCGGCTCTAATAGGACACTCATCCTACCTGGAAAAATGCATAAGTCCCATGCTCCTTGAACACGGACCCGTGCCGAGTGACTGTTTGCTTAAATCTTTGACTTTCTCAGTTATCTAAATAAGATTTAAAAATTCAAATACAACATGAAAGTAAGATTAGCTTGATTATGTAAATGATAATTTAAATCCTTGCGTTTATTCTAGTAGAGATCATTTTACATTTTTCTTAAAAACAATTTGGTTTGTTTAAAAATTTAACTTGGTTCTCATTTTTTATTGTAAATGTATATTTTTCTAGTTTTTTTCCCATGAATATATGTCTGTAGGTAGTATGTTTCCTTACATTTGTTGAATATCTGTTTTATAAAACTGTGTCTCTTGCTTACTTTGTCTTACACCGTTGTTCCAATAAATCTTTTCACTTTACTATCTTTAGCTAGGTTGTTTTCTGCATTTTCTAATTCTATAATTATTTTTGTTGGAAATCCTTTTTCCCTTAAAATTGTTTTCACTATGTTGCTTTGATGGGCGTATTCTTCATTTGAGCATGTATGTGTTCTCGCTGTTCAGAAATACCCTAATCCTGCCATTTTGTTATATTTTAAACTTCCATTTGAGTTAAAAGGAATAACATCAAATTTTGATTTGTCTTTTAGTAGAACTGTAGTTGTGGGAAACTTATTCCCTGGTATATTGAAAATTTTTATATTTAGGAATTTTCCATGTATTATTTTTGTTTCTACATTAAGCTGGAAGCTCTCCGGATATCTGGTTCTAACTATTTTTATTACTTCCAGCATTTTATCTATCTCTCCTGTCACATGTACGAATACATCGTCTTGAAACCTTAAATATCTTGCTACATTTTTACCTAATTTTGACTCATGTATTTGGTCGAAAATTTTCAGTTCATATGTTCTAAGAATAATTTCGCTTCTTCTAGCAGCAGAATTATCTCCCATAGAAAAATCATTTAGTGTTTAAAAATCCCTTTTGACTGTTTAAAATAAGAGTTGTTCATTGTTACTCTCAGTAATTTTAAAACATAGTCTAACAATTCAGGTTCAAGTTTAACGATTTTACCAGCTGTTTTAATACATTTTTCCAATAGTTCTCTTTTACAGTGTAAATCTCCTAAATCCCCCTCCATTTTGATTGACTTTCCCCATTCACCAGTGTTTGAGTTTTTCACTCTTGATCTTTTAATACCTCTACAGGTTAAATTTGAAACATTCGCTTTGTTAGTTGTTTTTAGTTTAAGCATTTTTGGCATCAATCTTAATGTCCCTATTTCCTGTTAGTTTCTTGTCCATATGAAATCTGATTTTTTTTATTATTTCTGTATAGTTCAACTGGAATCTGTTCATTTGCACCCTTTAGAAAATTATTTATATTTTTAGATACCAATCTTCCTTCATGATTACCTTGCCAAAATGTTGTTTCCTGTTTATATCCTCGTATTGTTCCAATAGATCTGTTGTGTCTATACACATGTATCCCATATTCTTATCTGCAGCAATCAAAATTTGATCCATATTTAAGCTTAAAATTTTATCTAGATCTGTTTGTATTTTATAAGATTTTTGTTATTGTTTGAATTTTTCATGTGTTTTATTTTGTTTTTCAATTTTGCAGCGTTTTTCTATTGATAGTAACAGTTCGGATAGTTGGTGATTCTTTCTAATTAACGCTGTCTTTTTCAATTTTCTGATTTTGATAAACAACTTTTTTGTTTTCACGTTCTTAGCATTCTTTCCAAAAATGTTGTTTAAAATTATATTTATTTCTATTTCAAAGTTGTTTATTTCTTCACTAATATTTATTTGGCTACACGTGGTGAACTTTTAAGTTTTAAGTTTGATATTACAGCGGGATCTATGGGCTTATCAGAGAAGTTGAAAAAATTCTCCATTTTTAAGTTTACTATAATATTCTCTATTTCAGTTTCGCCATCAATGCTATAATGTTCTTAATTTTTGTTTGTAAGCAAGCCTTCATCGGTTCTATTATTCTGTTTAATGTTCTCATTTAGTTTCTTGGTTACTATGTGCATTTTTGCATTTCCTGTTATTTTCTTTACATTATTTTCTATATCAAATTTCTTTAATTTCCTTGTTATTTCTAGTTTAAAAATAATCCAATTCACTTCAAATTTATCACCTGATGAAATAAATAGGGTATTCATTCCATATATACATTTTACTGCCAAGTCCCCAATTTTTGTTACAGGTTCTATTAATTTCTCACTTACTAATTTAATGGATATACCAATATCCTGGGTTACCATGTTTTGGGTTGACATCGCCATCTAAACACATTTTAATAACGGATGACTGTTGTGAAAAATAAATAATTTTTAGATGGCAGTACCAAAATAAATTTTGTTTATTAAACGAAATTATAAAATTAACACTTTTTCGCATGTTTATTAATTATCTTAAATGGTTAAATACACAACAGTTACCAAAAGATCTGATTTCATGTTTATACTTTTGAATCCTGTTCTTGATTCACTATAAAAATTTAATGTTTTTTTAACTAATCTTTCGCCATATTAAAATACTTTTTCTGATTTTACAATTTTTTTTCTTTTTTTGATTTCCTTGAGTTATGGCTTGCATGAGTTTCTGAAATACTCAAGAATTTAATGTTTTATCATTTTCCATCATGGGGAATAAAATTAACAATAAAGGAATTGAGTTTTTGTCACAAACTCTGATTTTCTAATTTCAATATAGTTGCAACCCAATGTCGTAGATCTTTAATTTTTCAAACTATGAATTCTGTTAGATAAAATAATGTAAGTTTGAAATATCAAGGGTTTACATCATAAGATTGCAAAGATATAGGTTTTACAAAAACTGAATTTGTGGCAAAGACTCAATTCCTTTACGATATTCTAGTTTTTCGATTTACTGGTTATTTTGAAAAGCATATTTTGGTTAAGAGATCAACATGTTTTTTTACTAAACTTTTAGTATTTATCTCTGTCTCCTTCATTCCCTTACATCAATCACTAGAACTTCTTCATCATTTGAATTGTTGCTTCCACTGAGTTGTTATTGGATAAAATCCCATACTTGGTTATTTTCTTTTGGGAGTGATCCAATTTTCCCTTCATCCTAGCATTGTGTTCCTGCTTTTTCATGAGTACTTTAATCCCTTTCCTTGGAGCAGTTTGAAATTTATCAGAAACAGTTCTCTAGGTCTACTGATTTGGAATCCTCTGAGTCTAGGTATTGAGACATCTTCCGGTTTTATCAAACTTATTGCAAGTACTGGAGAGGTAGATGGCCCAATCATTATTGAATTTAAACTTTGAAGAGTATTTCTCTTTTATTTTAAAATCGCCCCTGAATAGGTAATACTCTTCCAATTGTATTTTCTTGGAGATCTCTTTTATCTCATCTTCTGTCCAGAAAGCCTGGCTTTGAACAAGTTGTCTTTCCATTCCCAGTATAAAATGTAGATTCCATTTGTTGGGATCATTGTTCTGTCTTCATTCATATCTACTATTTGTCCATATACTGGTCTTGAGGTTTTCTTCCCAAGCAACCCAACGCTTTCTAATACATCCTTGGTTTAATTTCTAGATTCACTATTTGTAAACCAAACTACTGGCCACGTGAGTAACATCTTATATCTTTGACCTATCCTGTCTCTTGTTATCTTTTTGTTTAACAGTAAATCAGGATCTTCTTGTTGAGTTAGATCTTCTAATGTTCAATCTAATCTAATATTCGATTTTCATGGTAATTTTTTTCATCTCCATACTCTTTTCTCCTATTTTCTTCTTGGGTCACTTCCTTTTCCCTCTGGTAATTTTCCTTCTCTACCATCCTTTCACGTGATAAATAGTTGGGTGAGGGGGGAGGAGAGTGCAAGTTCTTTTTCCTTTTCCTTTTCTCTTTCTTTTCTTGGATGTTTCTGGGGAGCTGATGTCCGAAAATAATCCTCTTTCTTTTCACGGTGATTCATTTTTAATTTTTTGTATTTATTCTAATCTCTTATTGGTGACGAGTCTCTGGTTCTTTTGATACAAATTAATAATTAAATGTACTGTGATCTTCGCGGAGTATGAGCAGAGAATCAAAATCTTATTTTCAAAAACTTTGGTGAAGGTTCAATCCAGTCCCTGGTTGGGAGCTGAGGAATTCTTGGTTTAGAAAAGATTTTAACACTCTTCTCCATTTTAATGTGAACACAAACGCTTCTTTTTCTTTGTATGTGTGTCCCGATTTCTTGTATTAATCGTTAATTTCTTTGGTACCAGTCTCTTCTCCTTTTTATTAGACCAGGTTGCACATTGAAATTTCTCAGTTTTCTTCCTATAGAAGATGCTGTAATATTCCCCACATTCTAGGCGTTTCTGCATTTCTATTTCGTGAGATTGATATCAGCAAAGGCAGTTTTTAGTTGGTCTTGAGAATCCGACCCAGATGACGACTATGTTTCCTTCTTCCTTTTGGTTTGTCCCTTCTCCTTGACTCCAGCGGTTCTTTTCTCTTATTTTTCTGTTTTGGAGTATTCCTTCATTTGAGTTCCAATTGATTTCAGATCTATTTCTTCCATTTTTTCCTTTCTTCGCCAGTCATCTCGGAAATAGATTCCTCATCTTGCTTCCTTTCCCTTGATTCTTCATGTTTTTTCTCCCTTGACCCAGCGAATTCAAATCTGCAAAAACATTTTTAGAATTTTTTGAACCCATTGTGTATTCAAGAAAAGTTGAAAATGTGCAAATTCCTATTAAAGGTGCCGTGCAAAAATTTAGCAATCTGGTTGCTTTTGCTATAGGCTTTCTAAAGGGCTATAAAATGTTAAAAACCAATGACTGGAAGTAGGTCTAAATATAGATTTAGTATGTTATAGGTAAAATAAGGCATTTAGGCAGTATGCCTGAGGACTCAGGCAGTATATAAAAGCACAGCTTTTAGTCTTAAATGATGGGCATGTGTTAGTTAGAATTTGAGCTGCCTAGCTAAAATACTTTTTGTCTAAATTGCGTTAAATGTAGCCTAGCCTAATATCTGTACAATTAGTTTAATGACTCTCGTTGTTCAAAAAGCATATTACTTCCCAAGTCTAATCCTTGCAGTTCTTTCTTTACAATGGAAAAGAAACTTTAGAAATTGGGGGAACTTGTTACGAAAAGTTAAGTAATTTTATTCAATTTTGAGGGAATTTATCACATCTAATATTTTTCGTTAAAAGTGACTTTATCGCCCTACAACATGGCGAAAAAGTAACTTTATCACCCCAATATTAAAATTCCAAATTTTATACCTAATTCGCGTTGTAGGGTGATAAAGTTACTTTATCCTCTAAAACAGGGTGATTAATTAATTTATTCGATCAAAATAAAAATGCTTTTACACCTCACAGTACGTGCGGTAAAATACTTTTATTTTGAAATCAAACAAACTTAAAAAAATAAAATCCCGGCAAAAATTTTTTCGCACTTAATGATAATAATAACAAATATATATTTGGAAAAAGTTTTTTTGATATTCATTTCATAAATTTTATAAATTCGAAGCAGAACATGTTAAAATAGATTAAATTGGAATTGCCTGTATGACTTGCATGACTTGAAAATATGAAGAATTATTACTGATTAGTTTAGCTAGCTCTAGTACCCGGTGTTGCCCAGATTTAAAAAACATAAAATAAAAATTATTTAGATTTTTTGAATTATGTATTGAACTACAAAATTGCATTATTGTGTCTGTGTATATGACGCAAAACCGTTCAATCCAGATTGCGAATTGTATTACTCAATTATAAGCGCTATGATCTGCCAAAATAAGTTTTGTGCAATTTTTCATTGCAAATTGTTTTCCGTAACATGCTCATCACGTGCAATGAGCAAAAGAATGGTGTCCGCATTTCGAAAGGAAAATACTATTGCGTGGAACTGAAACCCCCTTTTTTAAGAAGATGATATATTCTGATTTACTTTACTTTAGTAGTCAGTAAGTATGCTGAGCTGAAAACTCTAGTATTGGATACCATTAATCCCGATTGCGAAATCTCTATATCCACTGTGGACATTTTTAATTTTCTTCATAATCCATTTTGGGTTCCAACCAATGAGAGCTCTCTCATAGATTACGCGCAAAATTTTACAATTATCTCGTCTTCTGATAAAACTGTTCACTTTCTGCAATCGACAATTTTCTGTCTTCATAACAAAAGAAATTGAGTCTTTGCCACTCTGATTTTCTAATACCTAATATCCGATTGAACTAATGTACTTTTGCACTAAAGTCAGCTGATCAGTAACACTTGTGGCCGCAGCGCCCGGCCCCTAGCCTGTCCTAGCCGCGGCGCTCGTCCCCCTAGCCTGTCAGTGACCTAGCCGCAGCGCTCGAACCAGAAATTGTCTTAACCTAACCTAACACTCAAATAAAACGTTAGTCCGAATGAACGTTAGTGCGAATGTACGTTAATCATTAGTGCAAACGATACGACACTAACTTTTTAACCCAATGTCGTAGACCCCATATATTTTAAACTATGAACTCTGTAAGATCAAATAATCTAATTTTGAAATATCAAATATTTACACCAATAGGTTGCAAAGTTATAGAAACTCTGCGACTAAGACTCAAATACTTTGCAATTTTTATTATTATTATGACACAGATGTAAAAAATAAAGTATATCTGATAAATAAAACACAGAATACTTTTCCATTTTATTGATGTACAATTTTTTTTAAATAGTCATCGGTAGCATGAGTTAGATAAAATAAAATATACATGATTTTAAATCAAAAATAAAACTTTTCAACTGAAAAATAAATCATTTAGGATTGAATCAAATAAATAAAAATGTTGATATAAAATTTTTTTAGTTATTAAACTTAACATTTTTAGTACACAATCAATCAGTAAAAACTTTAAAAATAAAACCTAGTAAGTGAGACCCATAAAACTTAGGAATATGAAGACGATGTTTAGGCAATCTTATGATTATTTGATGCTGCTATAAAGCAAAAAATTTTACGAATTGTTTGAAACCTGACTGATATAGTGATATGGGTCTGTTTCAATTGTAAAATGGCTGTTTTTTGATATTCTTAAAGGACTCGGTTAGGATTATTTAAACTTATAACTTGAACAGTCGTCTTCCTAGTCCAAATTTTACTAGGTCCCACTGTGTGCTCTGGAGAAATAATTCCGTTATATTTGGTATACTGTATCCGGGACCCGGAATATAATTGTGTCCTCGGAGAAAACCATCCATCCTCCGTATTGAGGAGGATACCCGGAGTCCGGAGACCGACTAGAACTGGATTTGTTTAACCTAAACCAGTCCTGGCCTAGGGGTGAGCAATACATCATGGCATTTAATGGAAAATAAAAGAGCTCGTATTTTTGACGCGGCATTCACAATTAAGCCGTCAAAAACTAATTGACAAGAACTGCTTTAGTCTCAAAAATTGAAAATATTTGATTTTTTCCAAGTTAAGAAATAGCAAACTTTGTTTCTGAAAAGTATTCTAGTTGTAAAAAGGTTTTTTGTTTAAAGTTTTCAAGATGAACAAAATTTTACTTGATAAGGATGGAGTGGGGACTGGGGAATGCATAAGCAGAGGTTGTAAAATTGTAAAAAGACAAAAATTCGTGGATTTTTTTTTTGATTTCTTGCTCTTGGTGCAGCTTTTCATATACTGTATTGAACAGGGTCAAACAGTTCTTTGAAAACACTAGTTTGGGAACCCAGCATTGCCCAGGTGACTCATAGTTTCTCCCGCCGTTTACCCGCATTTGGTTTTTAACTCCGATTTTAGCTAATTTTCCCTATTGAAGTGAAACAACCCAACTTAGAATCTGAAAACCTAACTAAAAACATACCCGTTGTTTTTCCGAGTTCCCCCGATTAAAATTTTAGGCAAATTGGATTCGAAGTAACTTTATTTGCAATTTACAGAGCGTCTAATATAATATCTAACCTCTATTTTAAGAACCGATAGTTTTTACATCTACATTTTATGAAAGTTGTCCCTGTTCCTTTATACCCGCATATTCCTTATTTTCTGAAAATATGAAGAAGAAAAAACATATTTTCCCGTCTGTAGAAAATATATGCTGAAGACTTGTAATAAAAACACTGTTAAATATCAAATTATTTTACATTTACATTTACATTTTATGAGAGTTGCCCCTGTTATTTTATAACTCGGACACATCAGTTGCAAATAGTCACGTAAATGGAGATATTTCAAACCTGTAATAAAATGCAGGTATAATAAAAATAAATATCAATGTATTAATGTTATTGAATGTTTAAAAAGATTTCTTACTATTTTGTCATGTCAGGTTGATATGGAGTGAATAAAGATCGGAGGGTTTGATGGAATAGTTTTAAATATTGTAAATACTTTCGAAAAATTTAAACCTGTTTGTTTAAGTGGAATTTACTATGGATTGCAAAGTTATTTGTGGATTTGATTTTTCACTAGTAAAACATTTCACAGTTTGTTGTCTTTTGTCGGAGAGTACAGAGAAGTTGTCTGAGAATTGTCCGAGAGGGGGGTAAAGACAACTTACGGGAGGGGGGGGGGGGTAAAAGTTAGATTTATGGTTAACAATATTATCAAAAACGTAAAAGTTATGACTTCTCCTATTGAAAAGCTATTGAGAGGAACAAAAATCTTTTTGAAATTCTATTATATAGAATGAAGTTGATCCTCTCCTTTAATTTAGTTAAGTGGTGGTAGAATTAATACTCATAGTTTAAAATATTAAAAAGGTTGAAATAAGATTGAAAAGAAAAAGAGAAAAGAATATTAGAGTTTGAGACAAGTAATCAGTTCCCTCGTTTCTTTTCTTTTATAAAAATATGCAAAAACAAAAGTTATCTTTATAAATATAAAATGTAAAGGATTCGTCGTTTCTCCACTAAAACTCAGAATTACTGCACTTTAGCAAAATTAAGCTTCATTTTAGAACTTGTTCGTATCAAAAGATCATGAGTTGTATTAAAACATTAAAATCAAGGTCATGATTTGTATAAAAACATTAGAATCAAGATCATGATTTGTATAAAAAACATTAGAATCAAGGTCATGATTTGTATATAAAAAACATTAGAATCAAGATCATGATTTGGATAAAAAACATTAGAATCAAGATCTTGATTTGTATGGAAAAACATTAGAATCAAGGTCAACAAAAAATTTCAGCCCAGTCAGTCTAGCGTTTGGCTAGCTATGGTGAAATATAACCGTATGTCTTGTTTTACTATATTAGATATATTATATTTATACTAGCTTGGGAACCCAGCGTTGCAAGGTTACTATATTAGTCCAGCCATTTGGCTGGTTATTGGTGAAATATAAGCGAATGTCTTGTTTTATTATATTAATTACCCGCACTTGAACGCTTTTACCGGGAAACTAAATTTTCTCTATTAAAGTCGATCCATCCAACCTAAAATCTTAAAACCAAGATAAGAACATTCCCGTGGACCTCCCGAGTTCTCCAATCAAAATTTGAGATAACCTCAACTTTGTATCCAATGTTGTTTGGAATTTGAACCAAAATTTAACTTAAAATACAAGTATAGAATTTTTTAGAAAAAGAAATATGGATTCAATGGATTCAGATTCTTTCTCTAATTTCTCTTCTCCTGGAATACAAATACAAGGTAAAGCGATTTTTACAGGCATGGGTGCATAAAGCTAGGGGCTAACCGCTGGATCCTAAGGTTGCAACCCCAGTCTAATCAACTATGTCCTTTATCGAAAGATATTTAAGAAATCGTTAACGGAGCTGTTCACGGTTATTTAATATGAAAATAGCGAGCAAAATGACAAGACGACAGTCAAAAACATCATTTACACCAAATTTGTTTTTCTTTCCAGTAATTTTCATGAAATTACAAGCAGATAAAAAGATATAAATGAGATACTTTATTTAATACATATATACTTTGCTCGTCTATTCGTCAAAATGGCTGAACCGATTGGGCCAAAAATTTTGTGGGCCTCACATGACCCCAGGAAAGGTTTATGGTTGATCAAAATTTTAAAAATTTGCCTTCAACAAAATTCGATCTTCATTAAATTAAAAAAATCCACAAACTTTTTATAAAATCCGCGATATTTTGAATTTTTATTTACAATGTACACAAACAGAAAATGTTCACAATTGAAAAAGATAATAAAGCCTAGTTTACTGCCTAGTTTTTACATTTTCCCAACTTGTTTTTTATATTGTCAAGGCATATGTGTCATGTTGTATTTTAAATCAACAAAGTAAACACACATATATTCATTCCACATCAACTCTACTCTCTACACATATATTCATTCCACATCAACTCTACTCTCTACACATATATTCATTCCATATCAACTCTCCTCTCTACACATATATTCATTCCATATCAACTCTCCTCTCTACACATATATTCATTCCACATCAACACTCCTCTCTACATACATATATTCATTCCACATCAATTCTACTCTCTACACATATATTCATTCCATATCAACTCTCCTCTCTACACATATATTCATTCCACATCAACTCTACTCTCTACACATATATTCACTCCACATCAACTCTACTCTCTACACATATATTCATTTCACATCAACTCTACTCTCTACACATATATTCATTCCACATCAACTCTACTCTCTACACATATATTCATTCCACATCAACTCTACTCTCTACACAAATATTCATTCCACATCTACTCTACTCTCTACACATATATTCATTCCACATCTACTCTCCTCTCTACACACATATATTCATTCCACATCAACTCTACTCTCTACACATATATTCATTCCACATCAACTCTCCTCTCTTCACATATATTCATTCCATATCAACTCTCCTCTCTACACATATATTCATTCCATATCAACTCTACTCTCTACACATATATTCATTCCACATCAACTCTCCTCTCTACACATATATTCATTCCATATCAACTCTACTCTCTACACGTACATTCATTCCACATCAACTCTACTCTCAACACATATATTCATTCCACATCAACTAGCTCTCCTCTCTACATTTGTTTAATATATCAGAGATTGAAATTAATAGATACAAGACGAATAGTTCAACTAATCCTTACTGTCCTTCTCAATTAGTTAATCCAGCCAAACCGGCTGAACTCTATAATTCAAACAGCGTACATATATTAATTTATATTAATCAAAATTTCTTGGATCTACCAGTCAATCATCTCGAAATCAATCTTGAATTATTTAATGTAAAAAGTGTATTTTCACGTTTATATCAATACAATAAAGATATTGATTGATTGATATTGATTGATATTAATTGAAATGAAAGTCGTCTTTATTGTATTGATATCATTGCCTACCACTGTATGTGTGCTAAGACTTAATTGTTTGGTTTGGATAATGCTGAGCCACGACGTTTCAAAAACAATACCTGTGGGAACAGACTAAAATTGTGATATATAAAGATTAAAAATTCAAAACATTTACCACAGGTTCGTTTTAAATTTTTGATAACTTTATTTACAATCAAACTTTTATTGATTAGGCATAAATGAATCTATGAATTCTGTTATATTAAATAGGCTAAGTTTGAAATATCAAGGGTTTCCACCATCAGGTTGCCAAGATATAAGGATTAGAAAATTCGAGTTTGTGGCAAAAACTCGATTCCTTTAAGGTTCTTCTTTCAATTTACGCTCTGCCTCAAATTTATTTTTATTATTATAGGTGCATAGCCAAATTTATTTAATATAACCCACTTTTTTGAACATTTCATATGTCTTACTTTGATACTTCGGGGGCTAAAGAGATTTTTTTTAAATGTGAAGTACGTCGGAAAATGTAAATTTATTCTTTTATTTTTATAATTAATACTGTGTGACAAAGGGATTATACATCCACTGAAAATAATCTTTAAGGAACTATATATTTTCGATCTCAAGCTCTTTTCTAAAGAAGTATTCGGAGAATATGTAATTAATTTCTCTTACCAGACCCCAAGAAAATTCAACATAGGTTATTAAAGTGACTGCAGTCATAATCTTAAGTGACCCTCCATTTGTAAAGGGACATGTCCGGGTTCACATAGGTACGCCCTGTAAACCTTCATCTTGACAACATCGTCATTATTCTCTCTGTAATATAGTGCTAAGTTTATTACTTTTTTTCCTTGGGTTGCATAAATTTAAGCAAATTACTTTAAAACAGGAACTCAATTTGAGAATAATAAACCTTGGATATCTCAAAGAGATTAGAAATATAAAGAGTAGGCATTGAGAGTTATACGTTGGGTTCGATAAGAAGCCCTAGAATGTCGTCTTTTCTATAATTTATAGAGATTTTAGGACTTATTTTCCTAACCCAAAACTTGCGTTTTTTACGTAATTTGCAGTTAGAAATGCATAACTTTTTTATCCTTTTAGATAAACTTTATCTTAAAACAGATTTCAATGTAATTGGTTAAAAATATTTGGCCACTTAAAACCAAGGTTTGTTTCGTTCCTTGCTCACGTTACTGGCCTAAAATTCTGCTTTAGACTATTACAAAACTATACTTAATGACATCTCATAAATGTTGCTTTAAAATATGTGATATTTTTCATATATATATGAGATGCGTAACAAAATCACAATTTTAGCCTTATTTTAACAGGAGAGCATCCTAGCCTATAACTGATAAAAACAAATTTAGAAGTTTCGTTATTTTCCCACCATTTTTAGCACCTACAATTATTAATTTTTTTGATAACAAGAGTTTAATGTTAATTGTTTGAATCAGGGGCGTAAATAAGGATTCTGTAGGGGGGGG
>NW_019396690.1:84222-115247 GCF_000591075.1 Eurytemora carolleeae | reverse complement strand
TTCCGACGTATCTGCACAGTGCACATTTTAATTGTTTTCGTGCAAATTTAAAAGATATTCAATTTTAAAATCAACCTTTTTTAAAAAAAATTCTAGGGGCCTCAGGATTCTAGGGGGGGGGGGTAAGTAACCCCAATAACCCCCCTTATTTACGCCACTGGTTTGAATTTAAAACCAATACTGCAGCCAATGACGTCATATAAAAGTGTACAGAGCGTACACACTGTTCAGAAAAATTCCTAATGCCGTATCTTCTACTATTCTACAGTCTTTGGGATATCTCAATTATCTTTGATCTTATAACGTACCGTTGTCAATTTGGCATGCCATTCTATTAATGGAGGGTCACTTGAAATAACTTAATGGCGGATCTGCACAAACTGGTTCTAACCAGATTCAGGATCAGGAAAAGGATTCAATCAAAAGATTACGAAAACATTAGGACCATAAACTATTTTTATAAGACTTCTATCAATCTAGAATAGGACTAGAAGATTTACCGGAACAAACCAGTCGATGTACTTTTACTAATATACACGTGGCATTGATGTGACGTCCTTTCAGTTTAGAGGAATTTAAGCGGGTTCCGTGGGTTTATGTTAAAACAGAGAGCTATTTTTACTCGATGAACAGTCAAAGTTTTAAGTTTACCGTTGTAAATCAGGCAAAGCCCTCTTTGCATGCAGGGTCACTTGAAATTATGCTTACAGTCCCAAGTATTTTGAATTTACGGACATTTTATCCGAAATTAGTTCATGGTTATAAAAATTCTGTTTATGAGTTTGAATAATTAAAATGTCTAGAATTTGAAATATACCTTCGATAGGTCGATATTACGAACAAAAGTTTTTTTTTCAACAATGTAAGTCAAAATTTCATGATTAAATTTAATTTCTGAGAACTGGAAGATAATGAAAAAGCTAGATTGTGTTTTGTTGCTTCAAGTTAAAAGTTGGCAAACTATTAGGTGCAAACTATTAGGTGCAAACTATTAGGTCCAAACTATTAGGTGAAAACTATTAGGTACAAACTATTAGATGCAAACTATTAGGTGCAAACTATTAGGTGCAAACTATTAGGTGCAAACTTCTTCTAACTAAAAATAAATCATTTACTTCTTTAAAACTTTTATGCTATTTGGGATTAAAAAAACTATTTTGTACTTAAAGAAACATATCCGTTTATACAACCGACTTATTTTATTTTATGAGACAGAATGTTTTTTATTGCGCATTATTTACAAGGGTTGAACCAAGTCTTAATGTTTTCCTTTAGGGAGATAATTTTTCCCGGGGTGAGCCCTTGCTCCAACCCCCCCCCCTGCCCTCACTTTTCCCGGCCCATTGAATTTAGATTTACAAAAAAAAATATCCTTGGCCGCTAGTAACACAAACATAAACATAAAATCAAGTGACGACTTTTATATCGTCTTCGATCCATGGTGGATTTTTTAATGAGCACAATTATTGCAGTATTCCAGTTGATTAACATCTAATGTCGAAAACGCCTGGTCTTGAGATTTTCAAAATGTGGTTTATCATTTTTATATCGTCAAAATTGACGGAGATATTGCAGAAATTGTACAAATTTCAATTTATTTAATAAATCAAAATTGTCTTAATATATCTAATAATGTCGTCAATTATTAAGACATGAGAGGTAAAAATGCAGAAAACTTTATGAAAAGCTCGTCAGACGTACAGCCTCGTTCTTATACTTTCTGTGCCATGCCTTTTATATCAGAAATCAAAGACGACTTTAAAGTCATCTAGCATGTTTATTGGGACACCTTGTACTGTACATATTGAAAGAGAATAGATAAGTATAGAGTGGAATTAAGTCGAAAAAAAATCCTCCAGGGGGAGGTAAACTATTTCTTTTAATCGAGGGGTTCAGCAGACATTACAGGTATCAGTTAATCGTNCCGTTAATAATGACGTATTTAGCAGTCGTTATTCATAATTAAAAGGCATTAATTCTATAGTTGAGAAAGCTGGGGAAAAAATTTACTTCACAGCAAACAAAAAAGCTCCGAATCTGAATAAATAGCAAAGAAACAATTTTTAATAAAAAAAAACACAGTTTATCTATTTTTTAGCCTGTGTACATAAACTGTACAGATTTCCAGTTTGTTCTAACTTTAATAACATATTAATAATATTAGACCCAAAACAAAATATGAAAAAATCTTGTCAAGTTGTTTTGTTTGATGTCTTCTGTCCGAGTACGGTTTTGCACAATGTAATAAAAGTAAAGATGTAGATCTTAGATTCCTATCAGACATAAAAATCTTTTAATGTTAAAAAAAAAACAAGGTAAAAAAGGTGCTAAGCTCTAACTATGTGTTTTACCCAAAACTAGTAAATGTCTATAACAAAAATAAATTTATTTTCGGCTAATTGACAATTCTATCAATCGGAATAAAGACTAAATTAATCTGCAGATTAACAAGAATTAACAAGATATCCATAATACTGAAGTTTTCGGTGCAAGTATGATTTTTTGTCTGATTTACCGTGAAGCCAAATTAATCTTTTTTTATGTCTATGTCCGCTTTTTTCCCGTCTAGATTACAGTGAAAAGTAAAATTGATCTTGTACTTTTTCGTCTAAATTTCCGTGAAAAATGAAAATAATCTTGTATTATCTATGCCCAGGTTTGAACGGTAGCCTAGAATGCGGTGAGATGCCCGACATTGCAACAATAAAGGTAAATATTTAATTAATTTTGCTCAGCATTCAATACATATATCTTAGCATTCAATACATATATCTCAGCATTCAATACATATATCTCAGCATTCAATACATATATCTCAGCATTCAATACATATATCTCAGCATTCAATACATATATCTCAGCATTCAATACATATATCTCAGCATTCAATACATATATCTCAGCATTCAATACATATATCTCAGTCTCGGACAATAGAGTATAGTACACTTAAGTCCAGGGGTTAATATGTTCGCTGATTTGAGAAAAAAAATATTTTTTGGGGAGAAAACATATATAACAATTTTCTAAAAGGTGGATAACTAGCAAGTTGATATCCATTTTTTTCGTAGAATTATTCACCCTGCTTTAGGCGTACAAAAACTTTGTATAACTGTTTTTTTAAATCACAAATTTTATATGATATTTGTCCCGGTTTTAAATTGATATTAGGTCAAATTAAAGAAAATTGCCCGTATGATTGAAATCATAAATGTTTTCTATCATAAGTCATCTTATTGAAGAGTTATTAAGAAAAACATGAGTGTTTTAAATTTATAATACAGGGTGTCCCACGAAACATGACAGTTAGTGAATGGTTTAAAATGTCTTCTTCCATAATTTGTTAAGTTGTTTGATACTAAAGAGAATAATAGAAAATATTGTATGGGAGTCATCTTACAGTAAAATTGATTTCAAAGTAAAATATATTTGAGTAGAAGATTTTTAAAACGAAATAAACTACAAAAAGTCTTCAATTTCTAATACAGTATATGGAAGAAGACATTCAAAACTTTTCACCAGCTGTCATGTTTCGTGGGACACCCTGCATGTAACCGGATAATTTTTCTCATCTAAGATCAAAACTTAAAGACGAGTTACGAGTTCACAAAATGGTACAAGTAATGTCTCATAAACTTGACTTTCTCTGGTTTGCAGTGATGATAGATCACTTGATGAAGTATTCCTTTGCTCCTTTTATACAGATATGTACATATGTACAGTAAAATATACAATTAAAAGAAATCCTAAATAACATCAATTGCTCGTTATAGTATCGAACCACAGCTCAGGGTGATAAGAAACTGAAAGTAATGCATCACTCAAAGAATGTTCTAGATGCGCAAAAAATCGTTAATTATGATTATCTTTTATTACATTATGACCCTGACTATTATAGTCATCTTTTACACTGTTTGGCATTTATGAGACCAGAGCTGAAAACTTTAGAATGATGGATATCCTTAATCATGATCGCTTAATCTGAGAAAACAATGTACACACTTTTGATTTCTTCCTTATCTTCTTTTTTTGGATATTCCTACTGTATAAAAGTTACGCTTGATAACAATTACAGATACAATGCTATATCGATTGGACTAATATCCTGTAATAAATTCATGGGGTTGTGTTTAGTTCACCTATCTATATTCTCTATGTTTTGTTCAACCCTGACCGGCCCGACCGGTCAATCTATATTTACCTGTTATCAATAAATTAGTATCATATGAATCTTTGTTTTAAACGGACGTCTTTAGCCTGGATAGGCTACGAAGATAGTCATGATTGACTGAAGATTTAGAGTTAGAGACAAGTAGTTAACGAATACTCGGGACCTAGATTGTTACAATCCGGTTGAATTAAAGTCAGCTGTTCACAAGCCGGCTTTTAGAGCATTTAAACAAATACAAATTTAATCATGTTAATATGAACTTATTAAACAACATATTTTATCCCATTTCAGGACTTTGTCATTTTGAACGTTAATCTTAATAAACATTAATCCAAATTTACATTTGTTCAATCGATGTTTAGTTTAATTAATATTACACCATCAACACCAGATATAAAAACCGGGTTTTCAAAAGTTAAAGGGAGTGTTCGCGAAAAATGAAAGGGGGTATAGGCTTAATGCGATAAAAAAGCGCTTTTGATCGCTTCTAATCTTACTTCTATCTGCTGCGTCTATAAGGAGAAAATTGTTAAAAACGACTCATACCAAAGAACACAGCGTCCTAACAAATTCTGAAAGATGCAAAATTCAACTCGGATCGTAAACAAATCAATTTAATTCCAAACAAATCATTCAGATATTGCAAACATTCGTATATAGTTAATGACTTAATATTTCATAATGTTTTTGATTTTTTTTTAAAAATAATTTTCGCTGGCGCTGGATTTTCGAACATTCTTACAAAAATATGAAAATATCGTCTTCATTATCAAAAATCCTCGAAACAGGAATAAATGTTTTTAAAATTAACTCTCAGATCATGAAAAATACAAAATATTATAAAATATCAACTATTTACGATGCGTCGAAAAATAATCAATGACTATTGTTTGTAATATCTGAATGATTTGTTTGGAATTAAATCGATTTGTTTACGATCCGAGTTGAATGTTGCATCTGTCTGAATTTGTATGGACACTACGTTCTTCGGTGTGAGTCGTTTTTAACAATTTTCTCCATATTGACGCAACAGATAGAAGAAAGATTAGTAGCGATCAAAAGCGCTTTTTTATCGCATTAAAGGGAGTGTTCGTGAAAAATGAAAGGGGGTATAGGCTTAATGCGATAAAAAAGCGCTTTTGATCGCCACTAATCTTACTTCTATCTGTTGCGTCTATCAGGAGAAAGTTGTTAAAGACGTCTCATACCGAAGAGCGTAGCGCCCATACAAATTGAGGAAATTAAAACATACGACTTGGACCGTAAAAAAATCAAATTAATATCAAACAAATCATTCAGATATTACAACCTATAGTCATCGATTATCTTTTGCCACATTTATATATAGTTGATTTTTCATAATATGTTTTAATTGTTATGATCTGAGAGTTACTTGTAAAAACGTTTATTCCTGTTTCGAGGATTTTTGGTAATGAAGACGACATTTTCATATTTTCCAGGAATGTTCGAAAACAAGTTGTAAGCTAAATATTATTTTTAAAACAAAATCAAAACTAGTATAAATATTAAATATATACAAATGTGGCGAAAGATAATCGATGACTATAGGTTGTAATATCTGAATAATTTGTTTGATATTAATTTGATTTTTTTACGGTCTAAGTCGTATGTTCCAACTTCCTCAATTTGTATGGGCGCTGCGCTCTTCGGTATGAGACGTCTTTATCAATTTTCTCCTTATAGACGCAACAGATAAAAGTAAGATTAGTAGCGATCAAAAGCGCTTTTTTATCGCATTAAGCCTATACCCACTTTCATTTTTCGCGAACACTCCCTTTAAGCCTATACCCCCTTTCATTTTTCACGAACACTACCTTTAAACCTTTGAAAAACCGGTTTTTAATTTTCCCGCAGTTGTGGTGTCATATCAATTAAACTAATGATCGATTGAACTTATGTAAGTTTTGGATAAATGTTTATTAAGACTAACATTCAAAATAACTACAGTCCTGAAATGTGATAGAATATGTTTTTTATATGTTCATAATAACATGATAACATTTATATTTGTTTAAATGCTCTAAAAGCCGGCTTGTATACAGCTGACTTTAGTTCAATAGAATATTAGTCCTGTCGATATAGCATCGTATCCGTAATTGTTATCAAACTTACCTTTTAATCAGAGAGGATTAAGAAGAAAATCAATAGTGTGCACATTTGATACTCAGATTAAGCGATCGGGTTTAAGGATATCCCATTCTTAAGCTAAGGTTCTCCAGTGTCTGCCTGGGGCTGATGTTTCTCCAAGATCTCTTCAGTCGCTTTTCCAATTGAGCAAAATTTTCTGAGACTGATTCTTTTCCGACTTCATCTCCACAGAGTTCGATTGGATTGAGGTCTAAAGAGTTAGGACGCCATTTCTCCTTCCCCCAAAAGTAACCTGGTGGTCCTGGAGCCACTGGAGGCTTGTGGCAGCGTTAAGACGTCAACCTCCATCCTGCATAAACGTTGTTTCAGACTTTATCTTTGAACACTTTCTTTCAGTACCAGGTTCATCGCCATTTTTTGTTTAAGCAGTCTGATGCATTACTTTCTTTACACCCTATAACAATCACCAAATGTTTTTCAAAATGACGAACATTTGGTTCAAAATTCCTAACAGAGGGGTCATTTTCTGTCTGTTCCGTTGTCATGGATGTAATAATAAAAATGAATTTATTTCGGAATTCAGAGATGTTTAAAATAGTAAATTTTAAGAATTTCAAAAGATTTTTACCTATTTTTGTCAAAGATATACTTAATGCAATTCTAGCATATAAAATTTAAACAAAAAAATCCTTTTTGCTTCAGAACTATAATTTTGTCCTTTCGCTTTTTGTTTTTTAAAGCTTAAAACTGACACTTTGTTAGTTTTACCAATTCTTTTTTTCTAAAAATGAATGTTAGTTAGTTCTGAAAAATCCAAAACGAAACCTAAAACAATAATTTTTCCGATCGGTTTTGAAAACAATGCCAATCCCTATATAGAGATGTGGGTAGATGCCCATCCCTACATGGAGATGTGGGTAGATGCCCATCCCTACATGGAGATGTGGGTAGATGCCCATCACTATTTGGATATGTGGGTAGATGCCCATCCCTATCTGGATATGTGGGTAGATGCCCATCCCTATCTGGAGATGTGGGTAGATGCCCATCCCTACATGGAGATGTCGGTAGATGCCCATCCCTACATGGAGATGTGGGTTGATGCCCATCCCTACATGGAGAATTGGGTTTATGCTCATCCCTACATGGAGATGTGGGTAGATTCCCATCCCTACATGGAGATGTGGGTAGATTCCCATCCCTACATTGAGATGTGGGTAGATGCCCATCCCTACATGGAGATGTGGGTATGCCCATCCCTACATGGAGAATTGGGTTTATGCTCATCCCTACATGGAGATGTGGGTAGATGCCCATCCCTACATGGAGATGTGGGTAAATGCCCATCCCTACATGGAGATGTGGGTAGATGCCCATCCCTACATGGAGATGTGGATAGATGCCCATCTCTACATGAATATGTGGGTAGATGTCCATCCCTACATGGTGATGTGGGTAGATGCCCATCCCTACATGCAGATGTGGGTAATACAAAAAAATTAATTATACTTTAAAATCCGTTAATCCATTTTATCTGAGATTGAACAAATTTTAACCTTGCTCGTGTTTCATAAAAGGAAAATGGATTCTATGGATATGCAGGGTACTGTAATCTTATTAAATGATTTGGCAAAGAAAAAAGGATCAAAGCAGGCAATATTGAATAGAAGGAAACAGACAGTATACACTATACATTCAGTACACTCGTTTCTGAAGTGTCATCGTCCCTGAAGTCTTTGTAGGTTTATATTGTCAATTTTCAGTCAGTGACTATCAAAAGAATTCCCTGTAAACCTTTGTCTTTAAACCAAGAGTCAGATTCGAAATTCGTCACAAATCCCTTTAAAATCTAATAAGACGCTGGAACCCTGGAGATAAATTGTTTTCTTTTATCATTATTTGTATAAAACCGGAATATCAAGTACCAAGTATTCATTTCAGTTTCTGTATCAATTATATCCTACATATTTGTAATTTGACAACATTATTATTTTTCTTTCTTTGAACATAGAAACATAGATATATAAACGGATAATGAGATGTTCCTATGGTTTTTAAAAAGGACCCACTCGTTTTGAACTTTAAAAAAAGGATAAGGATCGTTTTTGAAAATGGTTGTTTTTGAAAACGATCGTTTTTATAAAAACGATTAGCGACCGTTTTTTATTCCAATGCTTTTAAAAAACGATTGTTTTTGGAGAAAAAAAATTGTCATTGATAAATATGTTAACGATCGTTAACTAAAGAAGAACTTTATGAAAATGGTCGTTTTTGAAAAAAACTATCGTTTTTGAAAAAAAATGACATGCAACTTTATCCAATGTGGTCTTACATGAAGGTAAAAAATTGTGGGGGGGCTAAAACTTCTTGATATTTTCTTAAACACTACTCAATGATAAGAACCGATGCCCTTCAGGTCGGTTTCCTTTCTCCTCCTCTCTTCGTTAACGATCGTTTACGAAGGGTTGTCTTTAACAATCGTTAACGAAATGACAAGCTTTATTAAAACAATCGTATTGAAAAACGATCGTTTAAAAAAGGACTGTCTTTAAAAACGAACTTTAAAAAAAATATAGCTTTTAAAAACATTAACATCCCTAGATGTTCCTAATCTTTGTCAGTCAAAGTATCAAGCTGTAAAGACTGTAATTCACTGTATTTTACGGTACTATACTGTACTGTACTGCACTGTATTGTACTGTACTGTACTATACTGTACTATACTATACTGTACTGTACTATACTGTACTGTACTGCACTGTACTGTACTGTACTGTACTATACTATACTGTACTATACTATACTGTACTGTACTGTACTGTACTGTACTGTACTGTACTGTACTGTACTGTTTATTGTATTGTACTGTACTGTACTGTACTGTACTATACTGTACTGTACTGTACTGTACTGTACTATATTGTATTGTACTGTACTGTACTGTACTGTACTGTACTGTACTGTACTGTACTGTACTGTACTATATTGTATTGTACTGTACTGTACTGTACTGTACTGTACTGTACTGTACTGTACTGTACTGTACTGTACTGTACTGTACTGTACTGTACTGTACGTACTGTATTGTACGGTACTGCACTGTACTGTACTGTATTGTATTGTACTGTACTGTACTGTACTGTACTGTATTGTACTGTACTGTACTATACTGTACTGTGCTGTACTGTACTGTACTGTATTATTCTAGGTATGGAGGTACTGGGTATCTGGTGTACTATCTTTATGAACTGGAATACTTTACTGTAATGTACTGGTACTGTACTGGATTTGGAGGTACCGGGTATCTGGTGTACTAATATCATGTTCTCGATTACTGTACTGTATTGTACTGTAGTATGTATGGAGGTACTGGGTATCTGGTGTACTAACATAATGTACTGGACTATCATATTGTAATGTACTTTGTATTGAGGTACTGGCTATCTAGTGTACTAGCATAATGAACTGGATTTCTGTACTGTAGTGTACTGTACTGTACTTTATTGTACTAGGAATGGAGGTACTGGGTATCTGGTGTACTAACATAATGAACTGGATTACTGTATTGTAGTGTACTGTACTGTACTGTATTGTACTAGGTATGGAGGTACTGGGTATCTGGTGTACTAACATCATGTACTGGAATACTGGGTCTAGTTGGGAACTCTCTGAGCCTGCTGGTTCTCTGTAAAAGGTAAAATTTGACAAAAATACCAAAGAATATTTTAGGTGCCTAAAAATTTTAGGTACGCTCCTATTATGATTCGAATATAATACTTTTTCATTTTTAATGGATAGAATTGATAATATAATTGTTATGTCTGTATCATGTGACCAGAATTTCCACCAGTGGCAGTGCAGTATCTGTTCACGTGGCTTCGTCGGCCATATTACGTATATGTGAGTTTTTGTATAACTATGACACTGTTTTATATCAATTTCTCAAGACAGGGACATCAAATAGAACTAAAATTGGTCGCGATCAATTGTGTTAATCCTTAATCTTGAAAGCTTGACCTTGATATCCAATTCTAAATGTGAGGATAAGCTTGACCTTGATATCCAATTTTAAATGTGAGGATAAATTAATGTTATCCACCTAATCCGTAGGTCTGAATAAGGTAGAGCCTGATCAATGCTTTATCCCGAAATTCCAACTCAAAAGTTCTGAACTCTAAGCATTGCATTGGCTAGCTATGAAAGTGTTTACACTCTTTTCCTGCATAAAATATCTGTCTTCCATGATCATGTTTCTAATAGGATCCGCTTACATTATTTTCCAAAAAACAAGCTCCTTAAACTTCACGACATCAGAATTATATATAATAAATCATGAAAGAATATTTAAATTATTATGTTCCGGATAGTCACGCTTAAAAAAATCTGTTCATGATCGTTTGTTTTATAAAATCTGTTCATGATCGTATTTTTTATAAAATCTGTTCATGATCGTATGTTTATAAAATCTGTTCATGATCCTATATTTTATAAAATCTGTTCATGATCGTATGTTTTATAAAATAAGTTCATGATCGTATGTTTTATAAAATCTGTTCATGATCGTATATTTTATAAAATCTGTTCATGATCGTAAAAAAAAGTCTGTTCGTGATCGTTTGTTTTATAAAATCTGTTCATGATCGTATGTTTTATAAAATCTGTTCATGATCGTTTGTTTTATAAAATATGTTCATGATCGTATGTTTTATAAAATCTGTTCATGATCGTATTTTTATAAAATCTGTTCATAATCCTATGTTTTATAAAATCTGTTCATGATCGTATGTTTTAAAAAAAAAGTTCATGATCGTATGTTTTATAAAATCTGTTCATGATCGTATATTTTATCAAATCTGTTCATGATCGTAAAAAAAGTCTGTTCATGATCGTTTGTTTTATAAAATCTGTTCATGATCGTATGTTTTATAGAATCTGTTCATGATCGTATGTTTATAAAATCTGTTCATGATCCTATGTTTTATAAAACTTGTTCATGATCGTATGTTTTATAAAATAAGTTCATGATCGTATGTTTTATAAAATCTGTTCGTGATCGTATATTTTATAAAATCTGTTCATGATCGTAAAAAAAAAGTCTGTTCGTGATCGTTTGTTTTAAAAAATCAGCTCATAATCGTCTATTAACCCTATTCCTTTCACATAAAAGAAATATATTAATACATTTTTTACTTGAAGATCAATGAGGAATGTGTTTACTCATTTACTCTGTTGTCTCTGTATTGCTGATTTACTCTTCATAATCAGGCAATTTTTCAAAATTTAAATTTAAAGAAATAATCTCGATTTAAAAATTAATTATATAAAGTCACGATGTACAATATATAACTTATTTTTGAGCATAGAACATAAAACATAGAATATAGAACATAGAACATAGAACAGAGAACGTAGAACGTAGAACGTAGAACATAGAACATAGAACACAGAACATAGAACGTAGAATATAGAATATAGAATATAGAATTTGCAATATAGAATATAGAATATAGAATATAGAATATAGAATATAGAATATAGAATATAGAACCTGGAAAATGTAACATGGAACATAGAACATAGTATATGTAACATATAACGTGGAACATGGAGCACGGAACATAGAACATAGAACATAGAACATAGAACATAGAACATAGAACATAGAACATAGAACATAGAACATGAAACATAGAACATAGAACATAGAACATAAAACATAGAACATAGAACATGGAACATAAAATATAGAATATATAACATAGAAAGTAGAACAGAGAACTCTAATATATGTTTATTTAGTAACCTTTTACTGACTCCACTGTCCTTCGGCATGAAACATTTTATCTGGGAGAATCTGGCCCCATCAGCTGAGATACTTTCTCACCTCAGTAAGTTTTTGTAAGTTTTTTCAAAGTGC
This sequence comes from Eurytemora carolleeae, assembly GCF_000591075.1. Lineage (NCBI taxonomy): Eukaryota > Metazoa > Arthropoda > Copepoda > Calanoida > Temoridae > Eurytemora > Eurytemora carolleeae. The sequence continues at coordinate 103,050 of NW_019396690.1, read as the reverse complement.
ATAGCACTCTGGACCGTTGTGAATTTGAATTCGAACAGGACCTGCCCAGTTTGTACCAGGTTTCCAGATAACAGCGTGTACTGACCCGATCCTATGGTACAGTACGTCGCCCTAACCAGACTAACATACTACAGGGGTCAATTTTCTTGGCGTAGTCCCGTCGGAGGGCTAAGTATGACAACTCCCATGGCGCGTTCAGACTTTTTACAGTACCCAGCCTAATCCTAGGCCTACTTGACCGACCCCACTAGTCAACCGTGTAAGAATTGATGGCATAGTTTTCTCTCTAGAAGTGGATAATTCATTTGGTCCATGGGTACTGGAACAGGGTAAGGTATTCATTCAATTCTAGTGATTCTAGCTTCTATTTGCTGCCTACGTCATAACCCTGTACAGGACACAGAGGAAAGGACAAGGGTCCTAGAACTGTTTTGGGATAGATAGATCGACCTTTTATTCTTGTGCGAGCCTCGTTGCGATACCTAATTGACTATCTTGATTTGGTCCAACCAGAGATAGGAGAGTTACAGAGATCGTTTATCAGCTAAAATATGCGATATTTTCCACAGCATTTTCTTTTGTGTTCAAGTCTTCCCTTAACGATTTAAAGCTTAATCATGAAAACAGAAAAGGTTAGTTTAAACTAAAACCGAGTCCAGCTAAAGGTCATTTCTAAAATTGCATCTAGAGTCACTTAAACGATTGGACTCGTTTCTACTTTTTCTAGCAATTTCGTGAAAGGATAGTTCCAACCGTTAAGAAGAAATCTCAAGTAGCTCCTAGTTTTTAGGGAACAATCGTTTCCTTATGGAAATTCTCCATTTTTAAAAATAAGTTACTGTTAGTTAACAATCTCAATTTTCTTAATGGCATTAACAGAAGATATTCCGATGTTAATTTTTTTTTTTTTAATAAATGGCAGAAATCGCGCACAGCGCAAACAAAATTTCATAAACCGTATGTCAAATTGTAAACACAAAGCAGTTCATGGTTGTTTGTAGTATTAACGGCGTGATTGTTCGCGAAACCTCCAACATTTCCATAAAAAATCCTGAACAGTTTTTTAAATCGGATTTATGAACTCATTCAAAAACTTCAAAATACACAAAAAATATTTGTGGTTGATTCAAGTTTCATGCTATTTTAGCACACAAATAATAAAGATGCCGTTTTTAAAAACCTCTTCGTTTCGTTTTTGTTTTATTTAAAAATTAACTGCTTTTTTCAGTTCGTTAACGAACTCTTTCGAGATTTTCGAAAACCTCTTTTTCGTTAAAGTATTATTTATTAAGTTTTAAATGGAGAATTCTTGTTTACAAAGAATCTAAATGATTATATATACCAAATAACATTATCCAAAATTCTTGCTGCTTTTACACAAATATATTTTCTGTAATAGGGTGTTTTTCTGTGCATGAAGATTATCAATTTGTCAACAAAAATAACATGTTTTGGTCCTTGCAATGAGCCTTGTTCGAAAACTGAATAACTTACGTAATTGAAAGACTCATTGAAATCCAACAGGAGTAACACTCAAAAGACAAAAAGTAAACTACTGAACTTTTGAACATTTGATTACAGTGAGAATCAGAAAACTCTGAAATAGAAAAATCCAATGAACATGAGACTTTCCTAACGGATGTCTCACAAAACTTGACAAAAGGAAGACCACTTGAATGTTGTCTTTGATTTTTTAAACAATTTGCGCCTTTGTCAACCTACTTTAACATGTATGATTCTGAAACAACCCGGGGAACAAAAGTCGGCTTAAACTCAACTTTAAATCGACTTTTTACTCCAAGAATGTCAACTTTAAATCGACTTTAACTCGTAAATAGTAGTTCCACAACTCAACTTTAGACTGATTTTTTATACCACTTTTGGACGAGTTATCATACCACTTATGGACGAGATTTCTAAAGTTGGCAAAAAGTCAACTTTTAAAGTCAAGTTTAAATCGACTTTTCATGTTGAGAAAAGTCGACTTTAAAAGTTGAGGTAAAGTCGATATCAATATTGGTATACCCATACACATTCATCGTCCATATCAATATTGATATACCCATACATATTCATCGTCCATATCAATATTGGCACACCCATACACATTCATCGTCCATATCAATATTGGCACACCCATACACATTCATCGTCCATATCAATATTGGCACACCCATACATATTCATCGTCCATATCAATATTGGCACACCCATATACATTCATCGTCCATATCAATATTGGCACACCCATATACATTCATCGTCCATATCAATATTGGCACAATACATATTCATCGTCCATATCAATATTTTTTTATCAATCAAACATCATTAATCAGGACTCACACGCAGCATCTACTCTTTACTTCACTCTATACATACTACATACTGTAGTGAAACTTCTATTTATCAAAAATTTCATAAAATTTACTAACATTGAGTAAACAGATAACATCAATGTTTTCCAAATTTTTTCAAAATAATTCTTTTTACATATTGATTCCAGAAAAAAAATCAGAAACGTAAAAAATTATGATTTTAAGTAAAATGTATACAGAGACACCTGGTGGGCAACATCTTTGAGTCAACTTTTAAAGCAAATCTTTGCAATATAACGTTGTGAACCATACCCCTCAAATTTACCCTGTTGTAAGGTCGTCTCCGACAAACTTTATCTCCGTTGAACCCTCCGTCCACTTACCAAACCAAACCTTTTCAAGGCTTTCGAGTAATATAAACAAAAACCTCATGGAACTTAACGTGCATTAAAAGAACGAATTTAAACCTAATTTTCAGTGATTCATTTACAAATAAACAGTGAAATTACTTTAACCAGATAAATATTCATTTCAGAAGAATTAAATTGCTTTAGACTTCAGTTCAAACAACTTTTCGGCCTAACACAGTTTTCTAGATTGTAAGTTCCATATACCTAATTCACAACAGTACCTTTTAAACCTTTTTATTTATCAGTTCACAACAGTGCCTTTAAACCCTTTATTTATCGATTCACAACAGCAATAAAATATGATCCCCAAATCCTGCTAAACCTACTAAACCTAAAATCTCCAATCCTGCTAAACCTACAAAACCTAGAATTCCAATACCTTTAAGCCTTTGTTCAATTCTCAATGGTACATGTTTCTAAACCAATTGTTCAATACTCATTTATTGATAAAAACCTTCAACTGTTTAATCTTTATTAACAATTATTATTTATATGCATGTACGCCAATAACAATTTGTATTTAGTAGGAAACCTCGTTACTGAAATATACTTTTTCAAGAAGTTATCATCTATCTGTGTCTGGTAGAAAAGAGTGTTTTCCTTGCCAACTCGCCTTATTTCCCTCTTTCGAGTATTATTCCTTTTGTTCGGCTCAGAAACGTGTAAAAAAATCTACTATTAAATACCAGTTCTGAACTAGTCATGAACATTGAACAAACGGAACTAAAGGTTTTGACTAGTTCAAAACTGGGATGAAAAAGTCGACATTTTTGACAATTTTTATTCCAAGTTTGTGACAAGTTCAAAACTGAGATGGAAAATTATTTCTATGATCAAAGACAATCTTTAAATCGTTTTTCTTTCGTCAAGTTTTGTGGGACACCCTGTAGTTTAAAATTTATTGAATTCCGATTGGAATTCCTTCTAAACTCTTGATTTGTTAGGTCTAGCACTGAGTATCTTCCTAACAGTTGGTATAACAGCAGAACGCTATCACTCAGTTCACAATCCAGCAGAATATGCTGCTAGGCTCATTGAAAGGTTAATAAATGACACATTTGTGGGACAATTTTTTTTAATTCGAAACCTTTTTTAGCATGACTTTCTTAGCTAATGTTGTTAATTACGTTGATTATTTTTTTAGACTTTATTAAAACAACGACAATTTTTAAGAACTAAATTCTTTTAAAGTTTGCTTTTATTTTACATTTGAATATTTTTATCTTAATAATAATTTATAAGACTGTTGTTTTGGTTCGCAGTGTCATAAAGTTTTTGGACAAACATTTTCTCTTAATCGAGAAGGTTCAAGCCTTTTCAGATTTTATTTTGTCCCGAGCCTAAGCAAGGGACAAAATATAATCTAAAAAGGCGAAAACCTTCGAGATATAGAGAAAATTTAAGTCCAAAAACTTTAAAGCACGTCGTGCCAAAATAATAGTGTTATAGGTAATTCTATGAAACGTTTGTGTACTTTTCTTATTTCAATGGCTACTTCTAGATCAAATAAGCTTTGAAACAAAGCAGAAGTCAAAATATAAAGTTGATTTCAATGGTAAAGCACGATGATTACTTTATAGCACATTTATTATGAAATTCACGATGAAGTGAGTAAGTAAATAAAAGTGTAAACATGTGGCATGTAGTGTAAAAAAGGCAAATCTTCAGCAAAACACTTTTCTCACACTTTGCTAAATTCTAACTCGAAAAGAAAATATATCTGACAAAAAGAACCAACTTAATGCACATCAATCTCTGGTTTTCTTATCTTTATATCTTTGCAAATGAGAAATTAAAACACACAAATATTGCATGTTCCACAAACTAAAACAGCTAGTTTGAATCACATGAAATGAATTTTGTATAAGTTCCAGGCTTTTTATCATCAATTGCAAGGAAAGCCTGACAGAGTAATATTAAAAGAAAAAACTGCAAATACACAAAACAACGTAGCGCAATATGCATTGTCATTCATCAATATTTCAAGATGAATTTACAATTTTTCATACTATCTATTATTATCATTTATGTTGTATTGTATTATGATCATGATTATATTTATTATTATTATTATTACTATGATCATTTCACATAGACTCTATGCCTTCCACTTTACAAACGATGATTTTCCGTTATAACTATAAATGATGTTTTTATTCACCTAATTCATTATAAAGTTTATTTAACAGTTTAAAAAATTCGAAATTGAAATGAATAGTCTAGACTCTAGGGAACATACTGTATTAATGTACTCTATACTGCATATAATTTTTGAACATTTACATGATTTGTACACTTTAATCTCCCTTTCAGGCTGAAAGGGACTGAAAAAATTCATACCGAGAGATTCTTTAAATTCCCCTCTAATATATATTCTATTCTCTTTGTACAGAGGACACCTCAGCCTAGTTCTGCTGTACCTAGCTCCCTCTCTTGTTGCTTCTTTACTCTTCAATATTCCTAGGATAGTTTCTCACTACAGGTATCTAGGAACAGACCACAGAGTGTCCCAAAATACATGCAAATATCTATCTACAGGTACAGGGTGTCTCAACAAACATGGCAACTAAATACAGGTACAGTGTATCCCAATAAATATGGAAATTAAGTACAAGTACAGTGTATCCAAATAAACACGGCAACAAGTACAGGGTTTCCCAATAAACACGGCAACAAGTACAAGGTATCCCAATAAACACGGCAATAAGTGCATGGGTATCGCAATAAACACGGCAACAAGTACAGGGTATCCCAATAAACACGGCAAAAAGTACAAGGTATTCCAATAAACACGGCAACAAGTACATTGGTATCCCAATAAACACGGCAACAAGTACAAGGTATCCCAATAAACACGGCAACAAATACAAGGTATCCCAATAAACACGGCAACAAGTACATGGGTATCGCAATAAACATGGCAACTAAATGCAGGTACTGAGTGCCCTACAAAACATGCAACATGTATCTAGGTTAAAACAACATAAATCATAATTTAATAAATTGCTCATTTTTAAGAGTTTGAATTCTTTTCCAAAAAAACTTACCGTGCCAACTTCAATTATATCTAGAACTAATGAGAGAGAGAAGCATTCGGTTTCTTTTATTTGAAAAAAAAAAATATTTAAGATAAGAGGCTATTAAAGTATGTAAAAGGGGTCAAATTGTGATCGAAAGTCACAGTTTTCTGAAATATTGACAGAACCGTCAAATCCACGTGGAAAGTCAGTATGACAGCTAATATATAGAATGTTGATATTTACCTCAAGTTATTTCTATTTATATTCAGAATTGACAGCTCGTTAGAGTCCAGCCCAGAGTATGTTCGGTTTTATATCGGCTATCAGGTACGGACTGTTAACACAAAAAAATGAAAGTCATAAAATCGAAAGGTGGAGAGGTTCTCTGGGTGATGTTTTTTATTGATCTACCTGGGGTTGAAATCTGGCAGCACATTCATCCTTCCACGATATATAAATATTAAATATATATATATATATATATATATAATTTTAAAAACTATAATATAAATATTAAAACTATGATCTGAATATTGAAAATTATGATTTAAACATTAAAAGCTTTGATCTAAATATTAAAACTATGATCTGAATCAAAAACCCTATCATCTAAATATTAAAAACTAAGATCTGAATGTTGAAAACTATGATCTGACAATTGAAAATTATGCTTTGAATGTTGAAAACTATGATTTGAATGTTGAAAACTATGATCTGAATATTGAAAACCATGATCTAAATATTGAAAACTATAATCTGAATATTGAAAATTATGATTTGAATGTTGAAAACTATGACCTAAAATATAAAAAAAACTAAGATATTTAAAACTATGATATAAATATGCAATTCTATGATATATAAATATTAAAACTATGATTTGAATATTGAAAACTATGATATATTTAGATTATGCACCCTCTGACTACAACTGGGCTTGCACCACTAATCGTTCTCTCTCTTCTTAATTGGAGGTAACTGTATACGCTGGAGCAGTTCTCTGACTGTCTTTTGACGTAATAAGTTCTAGACTTAATAAATCACAATTTATATGTCTTTTATAACTTTAAATGACTGATCAATCCGCAAGAACAAGATTGAAAAAAGTAATTTTCAAAATATCTAAAAACGTATTTTTCCACAAAACAAGGGAGGAAGGTTGCTTAAAGTTGCACGTCCAGCTAAAGTTAACTACGCGTAAGCTGGAAATCTTATATGTTTTTAATCATAACCTTTTTCTTTTAATAGCTTGAGAAGAAAAAAAGATTAATTTCTTTTATGTAACCAGATAAATTTGCTTTTCTTAAATTTTTTTTTATATAAAATCAAAACTGGAGAAGCAACAAGGTAACTAAGACTTACCAGAGCCTGGCGATTTAAAAAATTCAAGAAAATACGACACAGGTCTGATCTGTTATTGGGCCTTATTTAAGGCTCGGGCTTTCTGGTTTAAGGTGCATCTAATTTTCCACAGAAAACCGGGTTTAATTTTGTATTTTGCGGATTTCATGGTTTGATTTCAGGGTTTTGATGAGAACAAAACTCAACATTGAGCCTTATTACAAAAACCAAGAAAGGTCGGTTTTATTTTCATTGGACCTAACTCCGTAAGTCGAGCCTAAGATCTCGCAGCTGTCAATCACATGACACAAGCTGTCGTCAGAGTTTTGTCTAAGATTGAGTCTTAATGCTGGGTTCAAGGAATTACGCCACTAGCCGAAGCTTTTAAATCGCGGGCTCCGCAGTAATATCGCATAAATATGACCCTCTCCTTCATCCTTGTTTGCATTGAAGGGTTATTGGGCAAAATGCTTAAAATTCATTTCACCCCTACTTCCAGTTATTGGATTCCAATATTTTGTATCAAAAAGAAACAGATTGCATTAATGCTGCACACTTTTGACGAAATCTTGTTTGAAATGTTATTTTTTGATTATTCATAAAATAAACAGAGAACCCCTGTAGAACCTTTAAATTTTTTTTTTATTTCAGTAATTAGAAAATGGAGTATTCATCCCCCCCCCCCTTATAAACCTGGATTTTTTTACAGAGATATTCTAAAAACTGTTTTTAGATTTTTTATTATTTGATTCCGAGTCCGAAACTGCAAAAAATGCAACATAAAAATATCACAATAAACATGATAAATATTTTGACGGCAAATCTAATAAAAGTGTCATTTAACAATGCATCTCTATTGTCCATTGTCTATAAAAATTGCACTTTTTACTGTTAACGGCATATACTTGGCGTTGTTGCATTTTTTAGGTCTGATGAGGTTATATTGACTGAATTGTTATATTATCTTTAGCATTGTTATATCCAACTTTCTTAATAATTGTGAAATGATGTTTGTTAAGAATACACTCCAGAATCCCACACTCCAGACTCAATGGATCAAGAGGGTAAGATTTTTCTTTTTTTTTAAATATTTTTTCCTAAAAATATTTTTGGAGAAATTCTAACGTTTTGATCGATCAATCTAAAACAGTTCTATCTTTCGAATACTTTGATATATTTGGGTTTAGTAATAAAAATGCGAGGCTCACTTAGTCCTCGTAGAGGCCGAATTCTTAGTCCTCGTAGAGGCCGAATTCTTAACCTCTTTCTGTCTAATTGGTTGGCAGCCGGAAATCCAACAATTGCCATTGCCAATATTTACGGATCATTTTGGTTCCGTGATGGCCGTACGGAATCTTTTTCAAGAATACAAAACCAAAACAAAAACAAATCTTTTCTTTAATGAACTTCGAATAAACCTTTAATTCCTAAAAGCTTTATAAAACTTTGTGCGACTGCTGAATCAATAATTTATGGGAAGATTAGTTCCGTAAACTTTAATTTTAGTGTGACGACTACTCACTCCCCACTAGAACCCACTAGGCATTCGGTTAGATAACTGTAGGTGTAGATCACTGCATTGTGCACCAAAAGCTTATTTTCGGGCGTATATAAGAATATTACAAGAAGTTCACTTCATGGTTTGCATTTTAAAAATGGAAAATAAGAAACTCTAGGAAGGACTGGGGAGGTTGTGGGAAGGGGGCTCGATACTGTCTAAAGATATAGAAAGGAACATTACGGCATTTCAGGATAATTTTACCACTTTTTTTCAGACGAGCCAAGGATTTCAGTTTGGCTCGAATCTGCTGTATTTTAGTTCTAGTTTTCCTATTCTTAAACCTTCCAAGGCTTCTCATTGGGCTTCATGAAGTCTCAAAGTAAGTTTAATCAGAATTTTCGTAAAATTCGATTGTTAAAAGTTTTTAACATTTTATTTAAAGGTGCAAGCAATCATGTTTTCTGATAAATTTGTAACATTTTGGTTGGATTCCTCAATTTAAATATGTTTTCAGAAAAACCATCTGATTTAAAATGTGAATAATGAGATGCCTGATTAAAAAATGCTCTTTAAATATTTATCTGTAAAAAAGAGAAAAATAACGTTTTTTTTCTTTCTAAAAAAACTGGATTCTCGGATTCTGGCAATTATTTTTTTTCACAAACAAAGAAATTGAGTTTTTGCCACAAATTTTCCAATCCCTATGTCTTTAATCAACCCATGCAGTGTCGTAGACCTTAGATTCGTCAAACTATAAATTCTGTTTGATCAATTAACTAAGATTAAAATAGCAAAGGTTTAGACAATTATGTTTAAAAGATAAAGGGATTAGAGATTTTGGGTTTGTGGCAAAGACTAAATTCCTTTGTTTAGGATCGGTCTTATCTTCGATTGTTATATGACAAACACTAAGTTCTATACTCCAACCTGGCAGGTTAGTATCTTTTATTCTTTATACTCTATCGAACTAAACCTCTGATTCACTCTGCTAGTTAAATTCTTCCAGTTTTAACTTTTCAGAAAGCCTAGCTTGACAAACAAAGTAAATTGTGCAATTTTTGCAAAATTTCTTTTTTTACACACACGCCTCAAAGAGGAATTTTCACATTTTCCGTATTTATGGTCTAGCCCCAGAGAAAGGTTATAGTACCGATTCGACGGAATGTAATCTATCGTCTTTGCATGGACAAAGGCTTAAAAACTATTCTCTAAATTTTGATTCATAATTAAAATAACGCCTACAAAAATCCCCCTCTTCTTTATAAGTATATGTTGACCTTTTCGTCAAATTTTGAGGGGACTGTACAGTTTCCCTGTACACATTGCCTATCAGCATTCTATACGCTAACCTTTCTCCGACCGATTACCTTTGCTCCCTGATCTTTGTCCTTATTGCAAAGACGACGGATTAAATCCCTTGTTTAGCACCAAAAATATCAATGTTTGTCAAATCTTTTTTTCTTTAAAACTGTTTTTGTAGTGTAAATAGTAAATAATATATATATTAAACAATAATCAGCTTGTTCTAGTGGTGTTCTGATAGTGTAGCATGATATATTCTAAACTATAATCAGCTTGTTATAATGGTGTACTGATAAAGTAGCAAAATATATTCTAAACAATAATCAGCTTGTTCTAATGGTGTGCTGATAGTGTAGGAAACTATATTCTAAAGTATAATCAGTTTGTTTTAATGGTGTGCTGATAGTGTAGCAAGATATATTCTGAACTATAATCAACTTGTTCTAGTGGTCTCCCGAAAGTGTAGCAAGATATATTCTAAACTATAATCAACTTGTTATAGTGGTGTGCTGATAGTGTAGCAAGATTTATTCTAAACTATAATCAGCTTGTTATAGTGGTGTGCTGATAGTGTAGCAAGATACATTCCAAACTATAATCAGCTTGTTCTAGTGGTGTGCTGATAGTGTAGCAAGATATATTCTAAACTATAATCAGCTTGTTATAGTGGTGTGCTGATAGTGTAGCAAGATTTATTCTGAACTATAATCAGCTTGTTCTAGTGGTCTCCCGAAAGTGTAGCAAGATATATTTTAAACTATAATCAGCTTGCTTTAGTGGTGTGCTGATAGTGTAGCAAGATATATTCTAAACTATAATCAGCTTTTTCTAAAGGTGTGCTGATATGGTGTAGGAAGCTTTATTCTTAACTATAATCAGCTTTTTCTAGTGGTGTGCTGATATTATAGGAAGCTTTATTCTAAACTATAATAAGCTTTTTCTAAAGGTGTGCTGATAGTGTAGCAAGATATATTCTAAACTATAATCAGCTTGTTCTAGTGGTGTGCTGATAGCGTAGCAAGATGTGTCCTAAACTAAAATCAGCTTGTTCTAGTGGTGTGCTGATAGTGTAGCAAGATATATTCTAAACTATAATCAGCTTGTTCTAGTGGTGTGCTGATAGTGTAGCAAGATATACGGTTGTTCTGAATTCCTCTGTCAACTTTATTATCTACTGTCTGGCAGGATCACAGTTTAGAGCTGAACTGGCTCAACTCCTCAAACTCAAGTAAGTAAATATATTTATGTATTTTAGCTTGACTGTTGGGATATTTGGTTGTTTGCTAGCATTGGTTGGTTTGTGTCAAAAAAACAAAACATATAATCCAATCAGGCTCAAATTTTGTTTGAGGTCACTCAAACGATTTATGATATATTGCCTCAAAATAAATTTACTTTTTCATAGAAATTTGGAAATTCATCGATCAATTTTCATTTTTCACGAACACTCCCTTTAACTAACACTTAATTAAAATAATGGAACATCAGACTTTCCGGCATTCGTTCCTTGCAGTTTTCGGTCTTCGCATCAATATCTGAAAGTCGCCGTTTTATAACATTCTTAATTAAATTAACGGCGTTCACATAGATTTTGCCTAAATATAAAAAGTTTTATCAACTTGAAGTGTCGCAACGCCTTTGGCTTTGATTTTACGGCTCTATAAATGCTTTGCTGTAGCCTTTTACACAAGAATTTTATTGTAATAAAGCACTTGTTGTTAGCTTTAGTTTTAAAGAAGTGATTGGTAAAATGCTCATCTTTTTTTTTGCTTGAGAGTTTATATTACTTAACGGTTCTGCGTTCTTAAAATTAACGGGTTTCCCCGGTAATTAACAGTTAACGGAATCTCTTGTCAAAAACGTGCCATTCCAGTCCTAACCAGAACTTTGGATTTAAGTGTGAGTTTAAATTTCTCCAAGAAACTGCATCAGAACATGTTTCTTGTAAACAAACTTTGTAGATACTTCTTGGATTAACATATCTTTCCTATTTTTCCACAGTGTTTTAGTTCTTATATATATATAGCTGGAGAACCCGGCATTGCCCAGAGTCTAAAACTAAAGAATGCGCGAATTTTAAGTTCAAGGTTAAAAGTTCTGTAAAATAATGAGTAGCTACTTAAATATTAACTTTCTCAATTTTAAATTTGAATTTCCCGGGAAAAATCTGAACCAATCAGAGAAACGGAACGGAGAGATATTACGTAACTATTGGTAATCAGCTGTTTTTTTAAAGTTTAAATTATTTACGTGACGGAAAAAAACATATTTCCAGTTACAACCGTATTTTGGGTTTACGTGCAAACATTAATTAATCTAAAACGTAAAATTTATTAAATCAAGGTTTTTACTTTTAAATATACCGTAATTAGTTGAATGCCGCTTTCTCAGCTGAATGATGATAGACAAATAGGGATTGCGGGATTTTAAGATTTTAACCCTCTGTGTTTAAATTTTAACTCGTCGATTTCGGCGAGTTAAATATTTAATCAAAGGGTTAAATATTTAACCTCACGGTTAAAGTTCAGGTTTAAATTAAGTCAAAAGTGGCATTTAACCATGAACTTAAAATTTAAGTCAAAACTTTTTGTTCTTTAGTTTTAGACTCTGGTTTATATCATTATATCATTGCTATCAAATCATGTTTTTAACTATAGTTCTCTTCGTTTCCTCGTTAAATTTCAAAACTTTAAAAAAGAAATAAGTCTAAAACCAAAGGTTTCCTCAAATAATTTCATCCTTTTTGGTCTAAACCATTTAGCCAGAATATTAGCTAACATATGAATATATATCATAAGCTAATAGCTAACATATAAATATATATCTTAAGCTAATAGCTAACGTATGAATATATATCTTAAGCTAATAGCTAACATATGAACATATATCTTAAGATAATAGCTAACATATGAACATATATCTTATGACTATAAGTAAAGAGCTTTATTATATGTCTGGATAAAGTAGCAATCTCTGTTTGACTTTTGATTGAGGAATTCTGTGGAACCACGAAAATGTTCTCAGATTGGATTGAAGATTCGAAATTGAAACAGAGAATTAGTTTCTAGGCAAAGCTGGGTTTTCAAGTTATGTATTATTTATATATTTTGTTATTATTTAGAAACAGTTGTTCAACTCTTACAGTTTACTACCAACCTGAAAACTCACAGAGAACTGGTAATTTTCCATAAAATTATGCTTTAAAACCGAGAGAAAGGTAGGATTTCACTTATAAAAAAAATAGTTTTTACATCTTCTTTACAAAATGTCCTTTTTTTGGTAAATAAATAATATGTATATCTTTAAATTTCATTTCTATGAAATCTTCCAAAAGAAAAATATTCCGCATTTTAGATGCTATAGAAAGTAGAATAAGCATCAATGGAGGAGGAAGGATCTTAAAATCTCCAGCAGTTCTTCCATTGCAGCCCAAGCATTTGCCTCTACAGTGTTTGGAGAACTACAATCTGGTTCCGATTCTGGCCGCCAGGAGGTCTGTTTGTTCATTTCGAGCCAATAGGAGACCTTCACTGGTCAGCCGGCTATCCCTCAGGGAGGCGCCATTTTGTTTTGAACCGGTTTAATATTTACATTATTACTCAGTAAGCCATCTTAATGAATGTAAGATAATTAATAAATTAATTATAAACCAATATCTTTTTTAAATTAAATTATCTAGATATTTAAGATACTCAATACTCAAGGTTTTAAATATATTAAATTACACAAGAGTTACTTCCGTGTTTTTTTCATTTTACCTAAGTTGCAATATTTATTGGTACAAATGAAAATTATGAAGTTTTTAAAGCCTTATCAACATAAATACACTCACAGGGGATAATGAATATGTTATTGCTATTTTTTGTAGTTTAAACATCAGTAAATATCACAAAATTGGCCCATTTAGATCGAATTCCATCTGTTTCGGAACAAAACTGATTTGTGAAGAATCTGAGGAGCTCTGCCTTCTATCAAACCAGGAAAATATTAAATTTATACCCTCTAAAGTCAAAGTTAATGTTCTATATGAGTAAATCAACCTATATATGCCTGACTCAAAACGCAAAAGATATTACACACTAAAGATATTACACGAGTCATGAAACAATACTTTATTAATAAATGAAAAGCAAACGAATTATTGGTTGATCGATGAATTCTGTACACAAATCAGCTAAACTGTCACGATCATTATTCTCCTCCTCCTCGTCCCAAAGATCATCGTCCACTAACTCTGTTGTTCCTGCAGGTTGACCTGCAGAAACAATAGAGATAATGGACGCATTCGTATATAGTTAATATTTCATAATATTTTTGATTTTGTTTTTTTAAAATAATATTTCGCTGGCACTGGTTTTTGAACATTCCTGGAAAATATGAAAATGTCCCCTTCATTATCAAATATCCTCGAAACAGGAATAAATGTTTTCAAAAGTAACTCTCTCACCGTAACAAATAAAAAATATGCGTCGAAAAATAATCGATGATTATTGGTTGTAATATCTAGATAATTTGTTTGGAATTAAATTGATTTTTTACGACCCGAGTTGAATGTTGCAACTTTCTGAATTTGTATGGACGCTACGTTCTTTGGTATGAGTCGCTTTTAACCATTTAATCCTTATAGACGCAACAGATAGAAGTAAGATTGGTAGCGACCAAATAGATTGTCAAGTACAATAGATGGCAACGTAGAATTTGTACACTCTCAGTACAGCTGTATTCTTACGCCACAAGTGTCAAGTCAGTTTTTGTGTCTGACAAAATTATTAATAATAATGATAATTTTAGAGAATAAAGTGCGAATCTTACAGTAAAATAAGTGCAATTATATAAGTGTTTTTTATTTTCTGGTTTTACATTTTTTTATCTTGGAAAACATGTCAACTAATGTGAGAAAATTTAGTTTTCCTTGTTATATTTGACACTTGTGACGTCGTGTATCATTGGTCCATTTCTCTGTCGCCACCTATTGTACTTGATAATCTATATGGTAGCGACTTAAATCGCTTTTTTTTGCCTTAAGACTATATACCCCATTTAAATAAAGATTTAAATCTTGCAGATTTTTGCTGATTTTGTGAGTTTGCGATTTTACAAACTTTGATAAATTCAATATTTACTTTTAAAGGATTTTCAAATCGAAGGTTCATCTAGCTTCAATTTACCAAGATCATCAGAGGATCACCTGGAGAATCTGGAAGATGAGGAGACCTGTCTGGATGCTGAAAGTGTTGGGTCCAAAAGACCCCGTTCCTCCAGGTATAACAGGCATTCACAATGGATAAGATTTTATCGCAATTATGATCTATTTCAAATTTATTTATTTCTATAAATGGAGAGTCACTTGAAATTACCTCTAAACAGTCCCTTTAAACACATTGAATAGGTTTCAACTTGTACGGTTTAAAAACAGGTTATAATAACAAATTTTATTTTAGTTTGAGGACCAAAAAACCAACTCAGCGATCAAAATCAACCTTCAGTCTTTCGAATATCTAATAAAATATCCATCTAATCTAATCTTTATAAATTTTGGTTGGTAAAGTGCTTAGAGAACCCCCTAAAAGACAATGAAGAAAAGGACTAGATGTGTCTACAGTTGATTAGGGTCAATTTGAATTCAAACCGTCCCGACCCCTTGCACCGGCCTTAGTGATGCACAGCATGTACCAGCCCGACCCCTTGCACCGGCCTTAGTGATGCGCAGGATGTACCATCCCGACTCTATCCTATGTCGGACCAACTTGCCACGGCCAGACTTTTTCCAGTACCCGGCCTATCATAGACCTATTTGACCTACCCCACTTTAGTTTGTGTCTGAAGACTTGAACCAACTGAACGAGTGATCAAAATGTTAAAACAGTCTCCAGAAACCTATATTTAAACTCCTTTTATAAACTATATTTCTGTCTGGTAATATCAATTATGGAAATTCTAAACTTTCCACATCCTAAACCAGGCAACTCTACTAGCGATAGTTCCATAGTATTCAAATTTTCATTAAAATTGGAAATATAAGTTTAGTCTGGTTTCAAACTTGTAGATGTTTTGACTTTAGAAGGCGATACAGAAATCTAAGAACGAACGATTGTTTTTCCTTTGTGAAGGCTCACAGAGCAAACATTTTGCAAAGTGTCATAAAAATAATTTTGTATTATGTTTTATAAAAAATTTGGAGAAGAAAATGAAAAAGACATATTTTTGGCCCTATTTAATACTTTCTACCTGGCCAAAACTACTTTAGTTTCCCCAGTCAGACAACTAAAACTCTAAAATAAATATTGTGCAACCCTTAAAGTGTGGGGGGGGGGGATCAAAACAATGTCCAATCTAATTATTATACACCTCTATTCATGTGTACGCCCTTGTTCTTTTCAGTTCTTCCTTTTAGATATCATGAAGAGTAAAAATGTGAAATATTGAAAAGAATTTTTTTTTTCTGAAAAACTAAATAAAAACCTATACTACATGATCGAAAATGCATGAGATATTCATAATTTTCTCTTTTAAAGATTGATTATTTTCATTCTTTGTTTACTCTTAATCCCACTTGTATATAATTCTGCATTTCTGGAGAAATTATAGTAAGAAATAAGCAAGCTAGAATAACGACGTTATCTTCCACAATTTGATCTGAGAAATTGGTTTAAATGATATCGTCTTGCACGTGAATTGTCAGTGCTTTTCATGTTATGTATAGTTTATAAGACTCTCTCCCTGCAAATTATACTAAAAATAATCTAAAACGTATCTAAGATGTTCTTGAATCAACAATTGGATAGTATCTGAATTATTTGATTCAATTTTAAATCTTTTTACAATCCCAAATCCTATATGAACTAAATAAAACCCCATATTTCCGTGTTAAAAATTTCAATTTTGTATTAAAGAAAATATGTATTTGAAAATAAATGAAGTCGATGAAGACATTTTATATTGTCAAAAGATGTGCTGATGGTTTCGTGTAAACTGTATTTCTGTATCCAATATATGTGCAGTGTTCTGTATCCTATTCCTGGATCCAAAACACTCTATCTTGCATTTTCTTATTTATAGATACTTTTTTATTCATGACTAATGAGATAATTTTGGTCTTAGAAATTTGTATCTTATTTATTTAACCTTAAAAATCATAAATTCCATATTTTAAAAAATTATAAAAAACGGCTTTTTCTCATTCTTTATCCTAAAAACTTTGTAATCCCATATTTTGTATTTGTATTTCAAATGTGTACACAAACCCTATCTTTTTCGCCAACTTGTCACTGACCGTTGATATTTTATTTTTTGGTACTTTTGTGATAAATTTTTATATTCTACGATTTTAAACTAAAAAGATATTATATTTTTAAAACAAGGAATAAGTTATAAAAATTAAAAGGAATTTAAAAATTTAAAATTTACGCTTAAATATTTAAGCTTATGTAACGTATACGCTATACATGTGCCAATGTGATAAATGTAAAAAATATTTTTAAGCAATGCCTTCAGAGATTGGAATTAATGAACAGTGAGAGAAGTACAGGGTGACCCTCAAAGGATGAGACTTAAATGTCGACCACAAGCTCTTCAAATTTACGATCTGATGGTTAAATGGAGGTTTTTGCCTTAAATAAAGATTTTAGGGATATATTGAATGATTTGCAAAAGAAATATTAAACTTAAAGAAATAGACTAACTAAATTCTGTAAGTCGTCTCTGAAGGCTCATTCTTTGCGGGTAACCCTGAATAGGAAATACCTGAGTTAAACTGCTTTTTGTTACTCATTAAATCCAACCTCAGAATTTTATGTAAAATGTAACTAAACCAAAGAAATTTATGTTTATTGTTTATATATATATATATATATTTGTTGTTGTTATTTTGTAATAATAAATATATGTGGTTCTTCTTACCTGAAAATTATCGTACATTTTAAATACTTGTTTTTAATTCGCTCAATATAAAATTTTTATCTTACATGTGCAAGAAAAATTGTTTTCGCAAATTTTGCAAAAAAAAAATCTAGTGAAAACCTATAGCTGAAACAATTAATCGCACAGAAAAACTTGTGGAATTCTTTGCTCTGAAAGCTCAGCATTAGAAGTTTAATTACATCATAATTAATAAATGAGGAGAATCATGTTTTTAACAATGGAGGATGTGATGAGCACATAAAATTCTAAAATAAAAAAATTTTAAGGTTCAAATATTAATGTCCATTTATATTCTACATATTTAAACATTTTAAAATCCATAAGACTAATAAATTTTGTACTTTTAATTTGTTACATTTACAAAAAAAAAATTATACAAATAGAGTTTTAGAAATATTGTTTTTTTCTTCTTTCATTTAAATAATAAATCTATTTGTTTATGAAACAAAAACAAAAAAGAACTCAACAACACTCGTCTCCAATTGTAATTTTCTTATCTCTATATCTTTGCAACCTTATATCGTCGACATTTGATATTTTCAACTCTAAATTCTGATGAATCGAGAAGTCTCAGTACTAGTAGTTATATCAAAGTTTTCCACAACCAGTGTCCGAAATTAATGAATTTGAGCCGCGGCTTAAATCTGCCAAAAACCGGTTTTTAATTGAGCGCCGACTTAAATCTTGAAAAATTGGATTCAATTTTAAAAGGAACAATCATATTTGAGCCGCGGCTTAAATTAAAGCCGCGACTCAAATTCTTTAAATTAGGCCTAAGGTTGCAGAGAATAAGACTTTACCGTGGGAATGGAGAGGCTACCCTCCAAGTTTTAGCCTGATCTCTTGAAAAAAAGAGATATATACTTGTTTTATATGAACACAAATCCTTTTTCCGTATATCGGCAATCTTACTTCCATTTCATATTTTTTAATTAAAATTAAAATTTTCCGATTTTAATTTTATTTTTAAAGAACGGAGGAATTTTATTTGTAAAAATGCTTTTAGATATCATGAA
>NW_019396690.1:36308-83762 GCF_000591075.1 Eurytemora carolleeae | reverse complement strand
AGATATCTGAATCCCTCCAGTGGAATTATAAACCCCCTGAAAAGATAACTGAATCCCTCCAGTGGAATTAAAAACCCCCTGGAAAGATATCTGAATCCCTCCAGTGGAATTATAACCCCCCTGGAAAGATATCTGAATCCCTCCAGTGGAATTATAACCTCCCTGGAAAGATATCTGAATCCCTCCAGTGGAATTATAACCCCCCTGGAAAGATATCCGAATCCCTCCAGTGGAATTATAACCCCCCTGTAAAGATATCTGAATCCCTCCAGTGGAATTATAACCCCCCTGGAAAGATATCCGAATCCCTCCAGTGGAATTTTAACCCCCCTGGAAAGATATCTGAATCCCTCCAGTGGAATGTAATTCACCCTGCGTAATGTTTTAAATTGCTAAAAGCTTTTTTCAATTCAAACCCCTCCAGTAAAAATAAATTCCCTACGATGGTCTCCAGTGGAGTCAAAATCTTATTACGAACTTCCGTGACTCCAAAAGAATTTATAATTCTAATTTGATTCAAATACAAACTTTAAAAAATTCATTTGCAGCGTTACATGAAAAATTATATATGACAGTTTTATTAGAAGTTCTTTTGCAGTTGTTTTGAATAGAATTTTCAAATTTTATAAAAACTTTTCTGCATTTTGTCAAATTTATAACTTTTAAGTTTTGTTTACTTCAAAATTTTATTTATTTGAATTTAAAGGGACTGTAAGCATATTTTTAGTAACTCTTCATTTGAGGGGACTGTAAGAATATTTCGAGTAACTCTTCATTTAAAGGGACTGTAAGCACATTTTATTTTTAGGGACTTTAAGCACATTTTAAGTAACTCTTCATCAAAGGTACTCTTAACATATGTTAAGTAACTCTTCATTTAAGGTATAGCATATTTTATGTAGCTCTTCATTTAAAGAGACTGTAAGCATATTTCAAGTATCTCTTTATTAAAGTGACTTTAAGCATAATTCAAGTAACTCTTCATTAAAGTGACTTTAAGCATATTTTGAGTATCTCTTCATTTAAAGGGACTGTAAGCATATTTCAAGTATCTCTTTATTAAAGTGACTTTAAGCATAATTCAAGTAACTCTTAAAAGTGACTTTAAGCATATTTTAAGTAACTCTTCATTTAAAGGGACTGTTAGCATATTTCACGTATCTCTTTATTTAAGTGACTTTAAGCATAATTCAAGTAACTCTTCATCAAAGGTACTCTTAACATATGTTAAGTAACTCTTCATCAAAGAGACTGTAAGCATATTTCAAGTATCTCTTTATTAAAGTGACTTTAAGCATAATTCAAGTAACTCTTAAAAGTGACTTTAAGCATATTTTGAGTATCTCTTCATTTAAAGGGACTGTAAGCATATTTCAAGTAACTCTTCATTATTGTTACTCTTAGCATATTTCAAGTAACTCTTAATTAAAGTGACTCTTAGATTTCAAAAAACTCTTCATGAAAGCGACTCTTCATTAAAGGGTCTGTAAGCATATTTCAAGTAACTCTTCATCAAAGGGTTTTAAGCATATTTCAAGTAACTCTTCATTAAAGGGTTTGTAAGCATATTTCAAGTAACTCTTCATTTAAAGGAACTGAAGACTATATTTTAATCGAGTCATGGCAACATGGAGACACATAATTCTTTAACTGAAATTAGAAATATACACATCAAAGTTTTTGAACATTTATGTCATATATTACCAACCTGCAGTTCATTATAAAACATTTGCTAGATATATTCTTTATTTAAATCTGAAATTTTATATTTTTCGACAAGATATTTAGAGTTTGCACCATAAACTGTATCATTTTAAGCGCCAACATTTTTTTTCATTTTTTTGAACCAGATTCTACCTCTATATCTCCTTCAAATACATAGCTTGCATAGCCCTCAAGAACATTTTTCTCTCTTAATTCTGTGTCGATAGACGTCTGGTAATTTTGATTTTCCTCTGAATTTGCGTCATCATCGAACAATCCTGTTTTGGCATCTAAGTTTTCAGGAGTTGAATCCATTAATCTTTTAGACCCAGCATAGGTTGGTATCATTTTATTTATAAACCTAACAGGCACAGCTTTATATTCATTAAACAGTTTTATCTTATTTTTTTCAACATTTTCTTTCTTATTCGTCGAAATGATTTGTTGATTTTTTCCTGGATAAATATCCTCAAGTGTAGATCTCTTGAGCCTAATCTTATCTTCTTCTGATAAACTGGCAACACTGTCTGCATCAAGTAATAAATGTACAATTTCTTCTCGTGTTTCCTGATCTGAATCGTCTGATTTGTAGCTAGTAAATGCTTTACTTGAAAAGGAGTTAGTGTTATCAGTATTTGAACCACCTTCCACCTCAAATATATGTTTATCATTAAAATATCCTAAAATTGTTTCACTTTCACTGTTTTCCTCTAGTTCATCCGATCTCCAGGACAGATTACCTGCAGCCATATTTTCAGCGTGTTCTGAAATTTGATATGTTTCTCCTGATACAGTTTTCAAATTGGCTTTTAGTGTAGGCTTTTTTAAAACATTGATTGCAATAGGTCCACCTTCTTTATTCTTAGTTTCAAGAATAAACTGTCTTTGCTCGTATTGATCCATCCCTTCTGCATTTGTTTTCACGCCTCGTGAGGATGACCTAGTGATATTTCTCGTAAAATTTCCTGCTTTGTTAGAATTGCCGGAATTATTCCTGTGATCTCGAGTTTCAAGAATAAATTTCATTTCTTTTTTACCCTCTGAATTATTATTGGACGATGATTCATCTGATCTAAACGAATTAGTTGCTGCACTGTCACGTGTCTCAAGAATGAACTTTCTCTCTTCGTAATCATAAACAACTTCACTTGTTTCATTTCTTCCAGATTCTTTCTGTTCTTTCTCATTTCCTTTTTCTTTCTCCATAATATTATAGCTTGCAGAGTCAACATTTATGTTCCCGGATTCCTGGGAATCAGCTGATTCTAGAAAATTCGCGGATTTCTTTATAACAGCTGATTCTTCTTTAATGCCGTCACGTGTCTCCAAAATAAATTGTCTTTCTTCATATTCAGATAGTGCTTCTGATTCTTTCTCTTTAACATAGTTCTCCATGGTTTCTCCTTCAAAGGCTTCTTCTTTTTCCTTATAAAGAGCCATGTCATCCTTTGTTTCAAGAATAAATTGTCTTTCTTCAAATTCAGAAGCAGCTTCTCCTCCAGCATCTGATTCTCCTTCAAACGCTTCTTCTTTTTCCTCATAAACAGCCATGTCATCCTTTGTTTCAAGAATAAACTGTCGTTCTTCATATTCTATTTCCTCTACTTCCTCTACATCCTCTACTTCCTCTTTCTTCTTTTTGTCTTTTTCTTTTACTTCATAATAAACAGAATCTACAGGATCATAGTTTCCAGAGTCATTGCTTGAAACGTTATCGCTTCGAAATCTGTAAAATTTATCTAATTTTGGTTCTGTAAACAGAATTATTTATTTTATTTTACCTTAGCGGTTCTTCGCCATCAGTCAATCCTTGGCCCTTTCCACAATTTAAATATCTATATTCATTTATTAAGTATTGTTCTATCATACTATGGGACCCAGTAAACAATGGATTAGGAAGACGACTGTTAGACAATTTTAAATTGTCCAATGAACATGAAACACACAGTCCCATTTTACTTCATGAGTAAAGCACAGTGTAAAACAACAACAAATAAACATTATATTGGGTTAATGTCGTCTTACTTTTTCACGGTTTTAATGGGTCTCACAGTACATCTCGATTACAATAAAATTGTGTCTAATATCATACGTAAGTATGGAATTTAACCGTAATATTTAAATTGAATTCCTTCAAGCCTTCTTTTGTCTTTTCTTTACCCTCTGACCAACAAGAATTAAATATCAAACAAACATTTTGAAGAGAATGAAAGTTTTTTTTAAAGGAATTGTTAGCAGAAAAATGAAAGGGGGTATAGGCTGATATATAATGGAATTTGATACTGATCGCTGCTAATTTTACTTTTATCTGTTGCTCATATATAAGGAGAAAACGGTTAAAAAATGTCTTATACCCAAAAGTGTAGTACGTATATTTAAATTCACAGAGTTGCAATACCTGGAGATAAACCTGGGTCCCAATTCTCTTAAATAAGAAACAGAGAATTGCTGAAAATAATAGGCCTAGATTCAATGCTAGCAGGTATATGCATAGTAGTACTTCCAGGGCCTCCGAGCCCCCTTATCATGCGTCTACTCTCAACATCTGGCTACTTTTTGTCCTGCAGTGTCTCAATCTCCACTAAGCAGTTCTAAATATTGGCCTCAGCATCTATTTTCTCCTTGTAGCAACACCATCACTGAGACTCACTCCACCTCCCAGTCCAAATCCCTTTAAACTCACCCTACATCCGTTCCACATAATACCTCTTTTTTCAAGGGTGGCCCCATTCCACCAGTTGTTCCGTTACCTGTCTGCTAGGGCTGGACATGTTCCAAATTTTTTGAAATCGCATCGTTCTTGTTCGTGCTTTTTCCAATCGTTCCATCCTGTTTCGTTCCTTTCTTTGTGTTCTTAGTCATAAACGGTTCTATCCCCATTTAATTCATGACATGTCCGGGCGGCAAAAGACCATCAAAACCCCAAAAATGGTCGAACAATTTTAAACTATATTAGCAAGGGTTCAAAAAGTATGTTGCCAGACAGCTTGATGTATGCTTTTACATTGTAAACAATTGCATCTCGCATTGTGAACGTACTAATGATGATGCAAAGTGTGACATAAATAATTTACATAGTAGAATTTATTAGATTTGTGACATGATGTGGGTAAAATTTGTACCAAAGTCTCTGACATAGAACCAAAAGAATTACTTTGATTATGGATCTCAAACGTAAATCAAAACCAGAAAAATCCAGTCATACATACATTAAATACTTAATCTCTCATTTCTTTAGATCGTTCTTAAAGGGACTACTATTTCTAGAACAAAATTGTATACATATGGATTTTCATATAAATTTGACACAGTTTTTATTAATTTCTCGTGACAGGAACATCAGATATTACTTTCATGGGTCGCGATCAAGAGCTAAAGTGATTAGCTTTCAGCCAATACACTCTTTTATTTTTCCTTTACAGTCCCTTTAAAGGGTCTATAAAAACAGACTCTAATGGATCAAGATTGAGACATTCTGAAATTTTTCTTTCTGTGACGAGCGCAATGATATTCTTTCGGGAGAACGCTCATTACATTACAACAACGATATGATTGAAATCAACTGATCTGAAAAATGTCTCCGGTATAGATATAGTGAACTTTGTTTTATATACAGGGCTAACCATCTAGAAGTACCTCTAAAAAATTTAGCTTAATTTATTGAACACAATTCGTATATAAAATAAGGTAGATAGCTCTACATAGAAGAATTAAAAAATTTAGTCTTATTGCCACGAACTCGAATTTTCTAACCCCTATATCTTTGCAACCTGAACGTCAAAACATTATATATTTTAAATTCAGACGATATGATCTTACAGAATCCATAATTTGAAATATCTAAGATCTATGACATCGGGTTGCAAAGATATAGGGATAAGAAAGGAGAGTTTGTGGCAAAGACACACTTCCTTTGCAAGCTTTAACTAAATGCAATTCTCGAATGTTCTACATATTATTCTTCTAAAAACCAAGGAAATTTGTTGCTTATTTATTCTTATATCTGTGTAACCTGATATGATATTTCAAATAATAAGTATCAATATCTGTCAAAGTTTGAAATTTTAAAGGTTTACACCACCGTGCCAAGAAAAAGGAATAAACATATCAAATCATTAATAAAGTTTTCAGTACTTTTGGTAAAACGAAAGAATTAAGGAAAAATAAGTGTTTTCTAAAATTGTTTCGAAAAAATTCTGTTTCCTTTGCACAGGTTGATTTCGCACAGTTCCCGATCAGAGTTAGGCCTAAAAAAAGAAATTAAATTTTTACAAATCTAACGTCAGTTATCTAAGGAATTGCACTTGTACAAGGAAATAAATAGATTCACTACAAATATTCTTGCTTCAAATTAGGCTTTCTAACGCAAGTGAATTTTTCTTGTGCGCAATAGCGGGCCCTGCAATTTCCGCGCGATTACGCGGAATTCCGCGCAACGGAATTCCGAATGGAAACCCTACTTAAAGGCGGTTTAATTATTAAAATATGTATTTTAATAACTATTCCATATAATCAAAACAAATACTAAATTGTAAGGATTCAGAAAATCATTTGGAAAATGCACTTTTCTTGAATTTTAAATTTGGTTTGTACAATTTGAATTTTTTTGTATTAAAGTTTCAGGTATAACAATACAAACCTAATATTTTACTCAGGTGTTGCAATATAAACCTATTTTACTTAGGTATCACAATACTAACCTAATATTTTACCTAGGTATCACAATACTAACCTAATATTTTACTCAGGTATCATAATACAAACCCATAGAGTATTAGATACTTAAACTTATCGTAATGTACACAACCGACCACTCTATTAATTAAACCATAGGGAGGTCGGTTGTGTACATCTGAGGTTAGCTTTACCTCTTCGTTTTATTACTCTATGTACAAACCTATAAGAACTTTAAAAACTTTATTAAAATAACAAAACAAATGCAGGAAAGTTATGAAAATAGAAAAAGTAAACTTAAAAACAGTTTTCTTTTCAATGACTGCTTTTAGATCTGTTTCAAAGTTTTAAAAAAATTGAAAGATGACAAGCAATGTTGAACCTTACTTTGCCAAAGCCGCCAAATTATTTAATATCAGGTTGATTGAATCTTCATTTTTCATCACACTTCTAAAACATTTATTAATTTTGAATTTATTTTTACAATATGAGATATATACATAATATATACTTTGCTTGTCTATCTGTCTGTTTGTTTGTATCCAATAAACGTTAGAACGGCTGAACCGATCGGGTCCAAAGTTTGTTTTCTCCAAAAATTTGTGATTTTCGCAAATTTATGAAAACGCACAAAAAAATTTGAAAAACAAAATTTTATTTGTGCTTTATCGAAAAGAAATGGTTGAAAGATTGAGTAACAATTAAAAGTTGAACTAGAAGATGGGAGCGAAGCGCCCTGATAGTCTAGTATTTTAAATATCAGAAAGAATATTTAACTAACCAATTCTCCCCAAAAACAATTTTCTACTGTTATCCTTTTTTGACGAGGGCTATTGGGCTTTTTTGATGTTTAGAAATATAAAGCACTTATTTTTAGCTATTGTTTTGAAGAAGTAATTTACTATGAAATTCGCCTTTCCCTTGATTTTAGTGACAAAAACGATTGTGTAGACATTTTACATCTTTTAAAAACCATTGTTCGAAAAAAAAGCTTAAATGGAAATATTTCTTTATAAAAGAGTATATTTATAATTACATATTAACATTTATTCCAAGTTTTAGTATAACTAAAAGAAATAAAATGTTAAAAACTGAAATATATATAGATTGTCCTATATAGTAATGTATTGTTTCAAGAAATCTGTCTAAATCTAATTTAATTTTTCTAAATTTTATTAAAATATTACCGCTGTATTTTCTTCAAAATATCAGCTACCTCCTGAAATACGTTTTTAAGATTTATTTACAACTATTTCAAAATTTCAATAATAACTTTATAAATATTTTCGTAGTTAATTTTAGATCAGAAAATCATTATAGTAAATATCTAATCAAAATCAATTTTCTTTTTTTCCAGGCAGTTAAAGGCAATATTTGAACACATTTAAACGCACAACTGCTTAAAAAAAACCTTATCATTTTGTGCAAAATATTGAACTATCCGAAAGCATTCGACATGACCAACATTTTGTTCCAAGTTAGTAATTTTGAAGTGTTTTCGCAAATTCGATATTTAACAAAAAAACGATGTTTATTTCCTTACTCTTAAAAATCAACGAAACACTTAAAAGTATGTCCAATCGCAATTAAAAAAAATGTGAAACAAAGACAGCAAAGACTTTTGTACAGTCGTATTTACATAAAGTGTCTTTTTTTTTGCAAATTACCCTTTTCTCTTCATCTTTTTGCACATCAAGGTAGCTTTCTATATGAGACAGGGTGTCCTATAATCTTCATCCAGTTTTCATCCACCAATATACAGGGTGTCCCACCAATATGCAGGGTGTCCCACCAATATACAAGGTGTCCCACCAATATACAAGGGTGTCCCACCAATATACAGGCGGTCTCACTAATAAACAGGGTGTCCCACCAATGCACAGGGTGTCTCACCAATATAAAGGGGGTTCCACCAATATACAGGGTGTCCCACCAATATACAGAGTGTCCCACTAATATACAGGGTGTCCCGCCAATATACAGGGTGTCCCACCAATACGCAGGGTGTCCCACCAATATACAGGGTGTCCCAACAATATACAAGGTGTCCCACCAATACGCAGGGTGTCCCACCAATTACAGGGTGTCCCACCAAATTCAGGGAGTCCTACCAATACGCAGGGTGTCTCCGATATTGAATTGCAAAGATATACGGATTAGAAATTAAATCAGAGGTTGTGGCAAAAACTCAACTCCTTTTTAATAAAATTTCAAACATTTCAAAACTGTATTCGGAAAGTTGCAACATTCAACTCGGATCGTAAATAACAAATTTAAGGCCAAAAAATCATTCCGATTGCAAACAATAGTCATTGATTATTTTTCGATGTATTCGTTTATAGTTAATATTTCATAATTATTTTGATTTCTTTAAAAATAATATTTTGCTGGCGCTAGATTTTTTATAGACGCAACAGATAGAAGTAAGATTAGTAGCGATCAAAAGCGCTTATGTTTCGCCGTTAGCCTATACCCCCTTTCATTTTTCGCGAACACTCCATTTAAACAAATTAGTTTTTTGCGTAAATTTCGTTGAAAGTAAAAAATCTTCCTGGTTTAAGAAAACAAACATTCAAAATAAACAATTTTAGAACATTTGCTTTTCTTACATTCCACCAAATTTTGACCCAAGGCATTTTGCAGGATAAAACTTTTTTTTTGCAAAAATTCAATTCCATTCGACAAATTTTTTTAATTTATAGACATGCAACTTTTCAAAATAAGGAATATGACCATAGCATGTATTAACAGTATTAACAGTGTATTAAAACTATGATTATGTACTAAAGGGGAGTTTGTCATTATATTTCTTTATTCTGTGATAGGTTAGAAACATTATGTAGGTAATAATAGCTAAAAAATGTTTTATAAATATGTTTATTTTTGCCCTTTTTTTAATTTACCAATAAAATAAGAAAATCTCCAAAAAATGTTATTTTTTTGTAATGTAGAAAAATGTAGAATGTAGAAATTTCAAAAAGCAACATTAATATAAAAAGAGGGGGGGCGAAAAATCATGAAATAAAACAAATATTTGAGAAAGGAGTTGTGATTTTGCCACAAACTCCGATTTTCTAATCCTAATATCTTTTCAACCCGATGTCGTAGACCTTAGATATTGCAAACTGTAAATTCTGTTAGACTAAATAGTCTAACTTTTAAATATCAAAGGTTTACACGATTAGGTTGCAAAGATATTGGAATTAGAAAATTTGAGTTAGAGGGAAGATCTTAATTTCTTCTTGATTTAAAATAAAATCTGTTTTTAGATGTAATATTTGAAAACTAGATGTTCCTGATTATTAACATCATTGAAGCATCTGGAACCAACACCTTAAATATTAAAGAGATTGTACAAATATTTGAGTTGTGAACTAGGTGTAACTTATAAAACAGGCAATTATCCATTAGTTGTAAAAAATACATTTTCAAGAAAAAACATGTCAGAAAAAACATTGCATTGTGTTGAACATATTGGATATTTTCTTTCAAACATTCAAAAGTTATCATTCAATTTTTTTATAAAAATAAATTTTTTAAAATTTCAATATTACTTTATTTCTTTTCTGTGAACTAAAGAAAGATATTATTAGAATCTGATTATTAAAAACTTAATCCTCCCTCTTAACCAAATATTTTAACATTCCCATCAAAACCAATATAGCTATTGAATACTAACAACATTCTGTGTTGAGACAGATTTTTGGATAAACTTAAAGGGACAGTAAGCGTAATTTCAAGATTAATCAATCTGATCAAAAATGTGGAGGAAATCGAAAAGTGTTTATTTCTTTGAATTTCTCCTAATGAAGAAATGCGCAAGTCACTTTCACAGAGAAACCGCAAATGAAAATAAACAGTTGATAGAAACAATTAATGCTTGATCAGACAAAGCCATCTTTGCATAACAAATACTGTAAAACCAAGGTATTGGATAGTTTTAAATAACATCAACATTAATAAATTTAAAAATTACCCCAAAATAAAAATATTTGCGATAAAATGCGATTTCTCTCGGTAACCATCATTAATTTATTTATGGAATTTCCGACAATACACAAACGTACAATTCAATTCCACGGAATCTTTTTTAATATCATGCCATCTGAATATTTGTTTTGCATTTATTCATCTTATATTTCAAAACTATTTTTGGACATTTAAATATAATATATTGTTTTAAAACTTAAATATTTATATCAACTTAGGATATTTCTAATAGTTTATAGTATTCATTTACAGTTCCTTTAACATTATTTTGGATTTATGTCTTATGATGACATGTACGACGTACTCCGGCTATACAGGGTGTCTTGTGATGACATGCACGACGTACTCCGGCTGTACAGGGTGATTCATGCTGACATGCATGACATACCCCGGCTGTACAGGGTGTCTTATGATGACATGTTTGACGTACTCCGGCTCTACAGGGTGTCTTATGATGACATGTACGACATACTACGGCTGTTCAGGGTGTCTTATGATGATATGTTCGACGTACACCGGCTGTACAGGGTGTCTTATGATGACATGTGCGACGTACTCCGGCTGTACAAGGTGTCTTATGATGACATGTACGACATACTCCGGCTGTACAGGGTGTCGTATGATGACATGTTCTATGTACTCCGGCTGTACGGGGTGTCTTATAATGACATGTTCGACGTACTCCGGCTGTACAGTGTGTTTTATGATGACATGTTCGACATACTCCGGCTGTACAGGGTGTCTTATGATGACATGTACGACGTACTCCGGCTGTACAGGTTGTCTTATGATGACATGTACGACGTACACCGGCTGTACAGGGTGTCTTATGATGACATTTACGACGTACTCCGGCTGTACAGGGTGTCTTATGATGACATGTTCGACGTTCACAGACTGTGCAGGGTGTCTTATGATGACATGTTTGACATACTCCGGCTGTACAGGGTATCTTATGATGACATGTTCGACGTACACCGGCTGTACAGGGTGTCTTATGACATGTTCGACGTACTCCGGCTGTACAGGGTGTCTTATGATGACATGTTCGACGTACACCGGCTGTAAAGGGTGTCTTATGATGACATGTACGACGTACTCCGGCTGTACAGGGTGTCTTATGATGACATGTACGACGTACTCCGGCTGTACAGGGTGTCTTATGACATGTTCGACGTACTCCGGCTGTTTAGGGTGTCTTGTGATGACATGTTCGACGTACTCCGGCTGTAAAGGGTGTCTTATGATGACATGTACGACGTACTCCGGCTGTACAGGGTGTCTTATGATGACATTTACGACATACTCCGGAGGTACAGGTTGTCTTATGATGACATGTGCGTCGACATACTCCGGCTGGACAGTGTGTCACATAAAACAGTGGAAGACAATGATGACTTTTATGTCGTAATTCATCTACGTTCTATTTTTCAACCACAATAAAAGCATTTTTCCAGTATTTCTAATGCAGGAAACCAAGTAGGAATTATCAAAATTAAACAATTTAAGGTCTAGAAAAATGACAATATCTTACGCATTATCAATCATATAAAGGTTTCAAGGGTACATTTTTGTATCAGGCAATGGCATTTTTGCATAAAGTTTCATTTGAAATTACGCTTACAGTCCCTTTAACATATTTAACCAGGGTTTCACTTATTTGTAAAAAAAAACACTCAATTTTGTTGATATTCAGAATTCCTGTAATAAAGAAATATATTTACCAATTTCCAACTCTGAAGCTGAGGCGTCAATTGCATTCCTTTCGACATTTAAAAATAAATTCAAAAGAAAAGATAGGGGGATATAGCTTAAAAGAAATAGAAAATACAAAGGAAATGAACACTTCAAATTCTAATTTTCTTATTCAGCTTTTTAATCTGATTTCAAACGATAAATTCTGTTAGATCAAATAGTTTAAGTTTGACATATACGCCTGATTCCAAAGATATAGGGATTCGAACATTTGATTCTTTGCAACTTTAAAAATTTAATGGATGAGTTTAATTATCCAAGAGAAGAAATCTTCCTCATCTGTTTAATCAGAAGGTTTAACTAAATCTTCTCAAAAATATCAGTCATCAGCAAAATCGAATTCCGATAAAACATAAAAATTCAAATTCACATTCATACAATATTACTTATAAATATTACTCTAGTGAATTTTGTGAAAGATGAGTTAAGTGTTTCTAAAATGATTAAAAACTTGCGGTTTATCTATTATTCTTTCTTTTCTAAAAAGTTTTAAAATTATCTCTAACTTTATTTAGTTTTCCCCAAAGGAATTGAGTCTTTGCCACAAATCCCAATTTTCCAATACCTTTATCTCTAAAACCAGATGGCGTAAACCTTTGATATTTCAAACTTTGATTATTTGATCTATCAGAATTCATAGTTTGAAATATCAAAGGTCTACGACATTGGGTTGTAGAGATAAAGGGATTAAGAAATCAGCGTTTGTGGCAATGACTCAATTCCTTTTCATAATATTTGCGCGTTTTCCTATATTCTAATAACAGCTGTTGTCATTATTTCAAGTGAAACTCCAGTGCAATCTTTAAAAAAGATTAATTTATTTATTCCCATGCTTGTTTCTGCTGCAAAAAGCCTGTAGTCACTAAAAAGTGGAAAGTTTTCCAGCTAAAGAAAAACACGTGTTTGAAAGAGAATATTATGAAAGTCTTTCGCAAAGGGAGGGTCATGATAATAATAATGCGCAAATGGTTCATCAAGTGCAAACATAACAATATTATTAATGGTCATCAACAGATTTTTTGATAATTGGAACAATAAAGTTGATTTTGTAATTTTAAGAATTTAATTAAAATAACAGTCCGTTAAATGTATTTAACTTTGCCCGAAAAAGGAAAATTACAGGAAAGTTTCCGACAAAGTAATTATGAAAAGATATCCCATTTTAAGAAATTCTTCTTAACTTTAATAATCAAGCTGGGTTTTCCTAGTTTTGAAAAGAATTTATTTTGTGGAATTAATTTGACGACAAAAGATAATTAATATTTTCTAAATTTATCACTCTCTAGAAATTATTTTTATTTATCCAGTTGATTTCGTGGTTTTGAAAAAAATGAATAATGCAAGATAATTAATTAACTGAGCTAAACATATTTTTGTGCTGTAAACATCAACTTTTTTTAATTGTTTATTTGATTTTCAAGCTAATGGTAAAACTATGTGCTTTATAACAACATTAAATACTCAAAATTTTCCATTCCACAATTTTATGGATCCTACTGTATATTCCAAAATTTATATCATTCTTTAATTTTCCACCTAGACACAGTGATAACCAGAAAACTGCAGAATATAAAGACGACATTATAGCAATAAGTTGTTGTATTTGATGAGGTTACACAGCAAATAGTGTTACATAGTAACTTCTTAAATCACTTATTAAGTTAATGGGGTCTGTTTACATTAAACAAGTGCTACGCATCTCATGATCAATGGACTATTTAAAGTCATAAATTTAGTCTAAAAGTCGTCTTCCAATTCCAAAGTTTTCTTGTTATCACTGTAGTACAGAGGTATATGTATTGTGATGTGTTCAAACTAAAATATGCCAAAATGCTCTCAGAGAAAACATATCTTTCTCAAGTGAGGATCATTTTCTCAAAACAAACATTGGAAATCCTGACTGATTTATTTTAATAATATTTAAATGTTCCTGGATAATAAATCTTCTGGTTCTCTTGCCTTTCAGTCAAAATACAGAATACTTAAAGGGATTATACACGATATTTTAAATGACCATCTATTAATTGAACGTCCTGTCCGATTCACAACTGTTTTTTTTGGTTACCCTTGTCTGATCATCAATGGTATTTTGTATACCCTTGTCTGATCATCAATGGTATTTTGTATACCCTTGTCTGATCATCGATGGTATTTTGTATACCCTTGTCTGATCATCAATGGTATTTAGTATACCCTTGTCTAATCATCAATGTTATTTTGTATGCCCTTGTCTGATCATCAATGGTATTTTGTATACCCTTGTCTCATCATCAATGGTATTTTTTATACCCTTGTCTGATCATCAATGGTATTTTGTATACCCTTGTCTGATCATCAATGATATTTAGTATACCCTTGTCTGATTATCAACGGTCCCTTGTCTGATTATCAATGGTATTTTGTATACCCTTGTCTGATTATAAATGGTATTTTTTATACCCTTGTCTGATAATTAATGGTATTTTGTATACCCTTGTCTGATCATCAATGGTATTTTGTATATCCTTGTCTGATCATCAATGGTATTTTGTATACCCTTGTCTGATCATCAATAGTATTTTGCATACCCTTGCCTGATCATCAATGGTATTTTGTATACCCTTGTATGATCATCAATGGTATTTTGTATACCCTTGTGTGATCATCAATGGTATTTTGTATACCCTTGTCTGATTATCAATGGTACGTTATAAATAGAAGGTCACTTCAAATTACGTATTTAAGAATAGATTATTAAATTCAATTTGAATATTTTATGGACGCTGGGATTAGAATCAACAGCAGAAAACTATTGGAGACCCCTCTTTTTTTTTACAAAAGCCCTCCTTTTATATTTCGCATTCTCCCGTTTTTCATTGGAGACGCCTGATTTGAAATATAACAGTGGTCTCCGATAAAAAAGCTGCGCCGATTCAAAATATGATAATTTCGTCCCTGGATTATATTCTGGAAAATAAATTTCAATATTAAATTCTGCATTTTTCCCTGGAGAATCTGGGGGAGCCCTGTAGCCTGAAATACAAAATTTTACATTTAATTTACTTACTCTACTGCAAATACATATTTTACTATTCTTCAAAAAGACTGTAAGCGTAATTTCAAGTAACCCTCCATGCAAAGGTGACAATTCCCGATTCACAACGGTACCCTGATCTAATATAAATTAGACATCATGCAATGTTAATATTTTTGAAAACATGATTATTTTCCATTTAGGGATTATCGGATTTAAACACTTTTGGAAAAAAAACCCGGAACCATTTCCATTTTATTGATCAGAGAAAAGTTTCAAGGGTACCGCGTTCTGAATCGGGCATTGCCATCTTTGCATGGAGGGTCGCTTAAAATTACCTTTAAAATCCCTAAAAATTCAATAATTCACAAATGAAAACGCTAACTGATATTTTAGATACAAGATATTTTCTAGCACCCGTTTTAGCTGTTAATTGTTACTCTTTAAGCTCCCATTTTTACTTGTAAATTCTATTTCGTGGATTTTTTTCTTCTGTAAAATTGACGCATTTTCAAGAATTTTTTTTCAGGCACATTTTTGAACTTTCACCGTGCATAATCTTGCTTTGGGGTCATGTGAGTTTCCACACAAAATTTGGACTCGGTCAGTTCAGCTGTTTTTTACGTTTATTAGAGGGAGTGACCGGCAATGTACGGTGGTTGAACTGAGATTTCAGAATTGTAGAGAAGTTTTAGGATTCATTTGAGTCATATAAAACGTTTTAAATATCTATAATAATTGAGTTTGAGCGCAAAGTTGACGATCCAAATCATCAAATCGGGTGGGTACGTTTTAAGAATCGTTTTTTTTTCAGTTATTGAATAACGATGACAAAAAATGTAACACATGTTCTACAGTAACCGAATTAGTTGTTTAGAAACAGGTTGAGTACATAAAAGTTAACTCTTATCATCGAAAGTAAGTATTCTTATTCAATTATTAGTTTCTATAAACTCTCATTATTCACAGAGATTTTCTGCAGATTTTCTGGAATTTTTAAAGAAAAGACGACATTTGAAGAATTTGTAAAATCTGCTAACAAATTCATAGAAAATAAGAAATTTAATATAATGATGCAAACGAAATAATTGATTATAACATTAATTTATTGACAAATTTCTTTTAAGAAATATGTTCCTGAACATCTTATTAGTTTACAGTAGAATTTTGACTATAAATTTGTCGTCATTATTTAATAATTTAAAAAAAACGATTCTCCAAACGTACCTACCCAAATTTATGATTTTGAACGTCGACTTTGCGCTCAAATTCAGTAATTATAGATCTTTAAAACGTTTTTTATGACTCAAATGAATCCTAAACATTTCTCTACAATACTGCAATCTCAGTTCAACCACCATACATTGCCGGCCACTCCCTTTAAGCATAAAAATAAACGAAAATCGAAACAGACAAGCAGAGTATAGATATATGAAAAAAATCAAATAGGTATAATGTTGAACACATTATTTTCGGTCTTTACAACATTTCTTAATATTCTTTGACTGACTGAATCAATTTCTTTATAATTAATTATTTACAAAATAGCAATAACAAATAATTACGAAAAAGTTAAAAAAATACTTATTAACGCAAAGTACATACACATTCAAAAATTATTTAATAAAAGCTATAATTTCATGTCGCAAGCAGTTATACCTAAATTTTGTTACTTTATTTTACAAGTAATTTATACATATATATTGTTATTGCTATAACCCAGCACGTCCGACTCACAAAGGTACTATTCAATCCTTATCCGATCAGAGATGAATGAGAAATTCCAATTTTTACTAATTAAATTTTTTTTTTACATTTCTTTTTTTAAAAATGATTTGAGGATTTATGCAAAAGAGACAAAAAAGAAAACTTTCAGAATTCAACGCAATTAAAGAAAAAAAATCTTCTCTCTTTTTAGTCAGCTAAAGGACTAAAGGGAACCATACATGAAGTATAATTTGATTTGAATTCGACCAATGAAAGTTCAGCTTATCTGAGAGGAGATCGCAAGAATTAAGTTCATTATATAGAAAATTTCGAGA
This sequence comes from Eurytemora carolleeae, assembly GCF_000591075.1. Classification (NCBI taxonomy): domain Eukaryota; kingdom Metazoa; phylum Arthropoda; class Copepoda; order Calanoida; family Temoridae; genus Eurytemora; species Eurytemora carolleeae. Next base: position 66,584 of record NW_019396690.1, on the reverse strand, counting down.
TTCTTATGATACATGTTAACTGAGACATCAATGACGATATAAAAGTCTGTGGCTAAGAAATTAAATTGAATTTTGGCAGAAACTCTGGTTTTCTAATCATTATATCTTTGAAACCAGATAGTGTGTACCTTTGATATATCAAACTTAGATTATTAAATATAACAGAATTCATAGTTTAAATATCTAAGGGACTATCACCATGGGTTACAGATACTGAAAAACCAGAGTTTGTGGCAAAGTCTCAATTGCTTTGACGGTTTGGTTATCCAACAACTGATTTTTAAAAGGCATGATAAGATTTTAAAGACGAGCGGTAACCATGAATAAACAAGACTTAATAAGAACAAATTTTGATCAGTCCCCCTGAGTTATCATACTTTGTTGATAACCAATGACATTGCTACTTCAGGCTGGCACATTTGTTGCCATTTACATGATTATACAGGTTGTCCCAAGAAACATGGGAATTAAATAACGACTTTTATATCGTCTTCGTTCCATTTTTTGTTTGAACACAATAATTGCAGAATTCCAGCTTAAACATCTAATATCGAAAACGCCTGGTCTTGAGATTTTCAAAATGAGGTCTACCATTTTTGTATCTTCAAAATTGACGGAAAATATTGCAAAATTGTCTTTATATCTAATATCTTGAAACACGAAAACAGTATAAACTATTTAATGAAAAACTCGAAAGACGTACAGCCTCATTTTTATACTTTCTTTGCCATGCATTAAATATCTGAAGTCAAAAACGACTTTCATGTTGTACCTCAATTCCCATATTTATTGGGACACCCTGTAGTTTCACTAATTTTAACTAATATTATCTTGCCACGGCTAATCTGTGAAGACAGAAAAGAATAATCCACATTCGAACCCAACCTGGCACAGTCTACAACTGACAAAGTATAATTACTCTTTTAAAATCAAAAGGATTCAAATTATTGTTTTTGTTTACATATAAAACCGGATTCTATCTTACTACAAATAAAACCATAAAACAGTACATTTTATGTATAAATCATATGGTGTTGTTCTATAACGTGGATTTAAAATCTTGATTGGAAACAAACAGGGGCGTATTCAAGTATTTGTTCAGGGGGGGCTTTACATATTTATTTTCCAGGGGGGGGGGGGGGGGCTCAGCAACCGTTTGGGCATGAAAACCCCCTGAGATCCATAGATTTCGCTGGTCCAGGAGGAGGCTGAGAACCCCCCCCCCCCTCAATAGGCCTCTGGAAACCAATAAAATTACACTATAAAATGTCTTCGATAATAAAGTTTGATCTTAAAAGAGCAGCCTAAAGTTTTTGTTGAACAAATATAGAAAATCTTCTAAACTGTAAAATGTTTTTAAAATCCTATTGTTTCACACACAGTAGAGAGCCATGCTTAGTTAAATAGAATTGAAAACTGAAATATGATCCTGTATCTTCAGCTCATTGTCTAATCATAAAAACAGGATGATTATCAATGGGTGGGTTGTAATGTATACTGCACACTTTACTACTGCAACACTTGACAACCATACGCTGTACAGTACATGTCTTTACAATGTGGAACTGTACACTGTACACAGAGTCCGAACCTTAAACGTTTTAAAACTAGTGCTGGGTCACGTTTAGTTGATGAACGGCAATCTTTTTAAAATTAACGAAAGATTCCGTTAAAGAAAGGCAAATCCGTTAATTTTTCAATAATTAACGAACGGAGATAACTAATAAACATTTACGAAGAAAAAAATAACGCAAAATAAAAAGAACAAAGGAATTGAGTATTTGTCACAAACTCATATTTTCTAATCCCTTTATCTTTGCAACTTCATGATGTAAACCTTTGATATTTCAAACTATAATTTATGTCAGATTAAATAATTTAAGTTTGAAAAATCATAGGTTTTCACCCTTTAAGCTGCAAAGATATAGAAATAGAAAATTTAAAATTGTGACAAAAACTCAATTCCTTTCATTGGTTTTTCTGACAAAAATTGCATGAAACTCACAAAAATTAAAGTTAAATTCATTATTTTAAAAGTGTTTTTGAAAATTTGGTCTTTTGAAGGACTGTATAGCTGTAACGAACAGTTTAACAAATACTGAGCGTACCCACCCCAAGTTATGATTAAAAACATATAAAACTTTAATCTTCTGTGCAATTTACTGTAGTTTGACGAGTCTGACATTTTAGACTGTTCAGAGTTAAAGGGAGTAACTGTGCACTCGAAATCATGGCTTGCTCCCACTCCAAAAGAAATTGTAGTCTTGATTTACAAAATATATTTATTTTTGATTCATTTTCAGATTTTTGAAACATTTCAATAACACTGTTTCATTTTTTTCTTAGATTCTTTCTTTTCAAAGTTGATACTGAACGATTATTGGTTTAGCTGGCTCTCCTTTGTCTCCCATTTAGTCTGCATCTACACAAATTAAAAATATTGATGCTAAAAAAGTAAATTGACCTCAATTGACCTAAGATAGCTTTAGATTTTGGGATTTATCATCTGCAATTAGGGTTTCCACGAAATGGCTAAATCTTTTGCCTAAATTTGCGCTATTTTCGCGCAAATTTTTTTTGCGAACTTTTGCGCTATTTTTGTGCATGAAACGCATTGAGTTTTGCGCGGTTTTGCACTATATTTTTTGCGCAATTTGCGCAAAACCGGAAATATTTTTTGCGAAAGTTGGAAACGAAATTTTAGTTTTGCGCAATTTTTTTGCGTAATTTGCGCAAAACCGCAAGTTTTACGTAAAATGTAACTTTTTAGGCAAATTGTCAGAAATTGATATTCTAAGCTTAGAATTAAACAACTGAAGATTTATTCCATACCATAAAAAAAAAATATTAACATACGAGTATGATAACGATTATTGGTTACTTCCAGTTACAAAAAGTTTAAATTAAGGGACCAAAATTAATAAAATAGAAATTAGAGAGAGTGAAACTTATTTTAATCCTATTAAATAATTTCAAGTAACCCTTAAGAGCTTTGCCTAATCAAGTATGAATTATATTCTTAAATTTTTTTAATCAAATTTCTGAAATCTTTTTAATCTCATATAAAATAATGCAAGAAAGTAACAATTATGCCTGAAGAATCCCCTTTTAGGAAATATGCATGTCCAAAACTTAAATTGTGGAGAAAATTGTGAGATTTGAACTCTTCTTAACTGTCATAGGTCAATTATGTAAAAGTGACCAAATATAGGAAGACATTCCAAAACAAGATTTTTCCAGAATTGAATTCTAAGAAACACACACCGTCACCAACCGTTTGATTTTTACGAAATTGCGGAATTGCGCAAAACTTGAGTTTCGCAAAAGCGGAATATGGCAATTTTGCGCGAAATTACTTTTGCGAATGATTGCGCAAATTGTTGTTTTTTCGCGCAAAACTGATGCGCAAAGAAAGAAAAAATTTGCGTTCCGTTCCGCAAAAATTGCGCAAAAGTTTTGCGAATGGAAACCCTATCTGCAATCGAGGATTTTTGGAAAATTTAATTACTTGCATCATCATGGGCACAATTTTTGCTTAACTTAACCTTTTAAAATTTATTTTCCCGGGGTAAGAAACTGAGTTTTTTTTCCAGAAACACATATTTTCTACTCCTTATATCTTTGCAATCGGGTGGTGAACACCTTTGATGTTACAAACTATTCGATATTTGGTCTGACAAAATTCATAGTTTAAAATATTAAAAGTCTATGATATCGGGTTGCAAAAATATTGGTATTTTAAAAATCAGAGGTTGTAGCAAAGAATTTGTTTCTGAACTCGGGAGAAAATAGACTAATAAGGGTTAAGTTAATCTAAAAAGTATTTAAAAATCAAAAAATCCGTGGAATAATTATCTAAAAATCTGTCCTAGCATTTTTTTCTTGTTACAACAGGGTTATCCACAAAGAAGAGACTTTAAAGGGAGTGTTCGCGAAAAATGAAAGGGGATATAGGCTTACGGCGAAAAATAACCATGAGTGTATGAAAAAAAAATCTCAACAAGTTCCCTAAAGTCGTCTCTAAAGTCTCATCCGTTGTGAGTAACCTTGTATCGTACATTAATAAAGTGATCAAAAATGTTTTAATTTTCTTAAAATAATCTTAAACCTGATCACAGCTGATGCCAACCATTGGTTCTCCCAGATCCTCACTGAGAGCTGCTAGAAGGGTCGGATCTTCAAAGCTATTTACTGCCTGAATAGAAAAAAGCTATTTACTGCCTGAAAAGAACAAAGCTATTTACTGCCTGAATATAACTAAGCTATTTACTGTCTGAATATAACTAAGCTCTTTACTGCCTGAATATAAAAGGTTATTTACTGCCTGAATATAACAAAGCTATTACTGCCTGAATAGAAAAAAGTTATTTACTGCCTGAATATTACAAAGCTATTTACTGCCTGAATATAACTAAGCTATTTACGGCCTGAATATAACTAAGCTATTTACAGCCTGAAAAGAACAAAGCTATTTACAGTTTACTGCCTGAATTGGAGGGAAAATTAGAAACAGACTTCTTGCTCCGCAAGGCAGTATAATGGGCTCAATTCAAAACTAAAAAACTGTGTTTAATTTTTGCCTGTTTTTAGTTTAAGCCTGATGCAATAATTTGTTATTTAAGCTTTTTTGGAAAAGTTAGAAAAAAGAGAAATTAAAACCAGGGGGGGGGGTGATGCATAATACTGTCCACTTATAAGTTAAAAAACTCTCAATGTACCACTTAAAGTTTTAAATTTAAAATTACTATTTTAATGGTTGTTACCTGAACCATAGCATTTGCACGTTTTGTTGGGTTTCCACTTTTAAAAATACCTTGAAATCAACAATCATTCTTTGTAACAATCATACTGTTATTTTGTTATGTGTTACAAAAACTGTACATATGGTTGGATGTATGTCAAAGAAGATCAAACATGGATATATGTCAAAGAAGATCAAACATGGATGTCAGCAATGAATTCCGAAACCATTTAAAATACAACCAATTTGTAACCAATAAGAGACTGTTCAGAAACCATTTAGAAACCATTTTAAAACATTTAGAAAACATTTTAAAACATTTGGAAACCATTTAAAAAGCATTTGAAAACATTAAGAAATCATTTAGAAACCATTTAGAAATCATTTTGAAAACATTTAGAAACCACTTAAAATACATTTAGAAACCATTTAGAAAATATTTAAAAACCAATTAATTTAAAAAACATTAAAAAAAAACAAATAAAAACAAGATACAAAATCTTAAAAGGTTTAAAATAAATTCGCATTAATTATTTACATTTTTGAAAGAAACTGCACAAATTTCCAATCAAGTTCTATCAATAGTTTGCAATTTCAGATTGCAGTCATTTAACTGTCACAATATTTTTCCTTAAAAAATAATGTTTTTCTACATATCGATCTTTTTAAGTTTATAAACATCTACACGATGAATGGGCCGAAAATTAAAATAAAACGTTAAAATGCATAAAATAAAAAAAATAAAAAGCGCCTGGAAAATTTATCAATGTCTAATATCTATAAGGAGAATTTTTGAAAATAGCTTCGTTGAGTTGCATCATTTATTTTTTTACATTTTTCTGCGAATTGTGTGGATTATTAAAACCTTAATTTGGGAGAAACTTTTCCAGAAAAACTGAATGGAATGTCGACATAAAATAAATTAACGTGTTAATTCCAGTATAGGTTTATTATATTTACTATTTCCATATACCCCCCCCCCCCCTCCAAGCAACTTTGATAGAGTTGATTTTTTACCGATTTTTTGTTAATTAAATGCTTAATAAATGGACTAATTGATTGGTGGTTCGATTAATGAAACAATTGATTGATTGATTGATTGGTTTATCGATTGATTTAGTTATTGATTTATTTGTTAAAATATTCACATCATATAATTGACTAATTGATTGATTTATCGATTGGTTTATCGCTTGATTAAAATGATTGATTGATTGATTGAATGATTATGATTTTGCCTGAACCAACAAAGACTCCATCAACACCAAGCTGCATGAGAAGACTTACATCTGCCGGGGTAGCTGAAAAGAAAAAAAACTTAACTACACGGTTGCTAAATAAACAGACTTCGGGACTGTAAGCAAAATTTCAAGTGACCCTCCATGGCTGGATCTACAACGGTACTCTTTAAGCTTTTGTCTGTTCAGCAAGCACAGAGAACTCAGTGTGTAAATCTCTCAAATAGCGGTTAAATTGATGTAACACCAGGTGTAAGATGCGTACAGTGTAAACTCAGCGCAGCTGATCCGTTATAGTTTGCGTTAAAAGTTGTTTTCAAAAATTTAAAAAGAACTTTTTCAAAAATTCAAAAAGAATTTTTTTCAAAAACTCAAAAATATTTTTTTACAAAACTTCAAAAATAATTGTTTTCTGTCACTTTTAGATTGATATTTGTTGCCAACAAGGAGTGGTAGATTTAAGCTTTGTGTTTTCTCCATAAATTTATAAAGTAAGTGTTATTCTTTTTAAATTCAGATTTTATAGAATTTCTAAAACGGCTTTTATTAAAGAATTTAAAGTAAAAAATAAGTTTGGAATTCGAATATTTTCAACAGATCATAATAAAACTGTTTACTGGATTAAAGGTTAAAGGGTTTGTAGACGCAATATCAAGAAACCGATTATTTATTGGCATGTTAAATTCACACCGGTTCCCCTAAAAGAATTTTTCTGATCCAGTATGAATTAGATATCCATGTTTATAATTTTGAAAACTGATTTTTTAACTGTGGATTTTCTACAAACGTGTCTTGCGCTGCCGCATTTCTTCTGCATAATTGATTAGATAAGGATTTCAAGGGTACCGTGGTGAATAGGGGAATTTTCTAATGAAATGTTTACATATTGGAAAACACAGAGAGCACCAATTGATCAGATGTCTAGAATGAAATGAATATTGGGTAAAGAATTTTTTATACTATTGCAAATAAAACAACTTCGCACCAATTCGTACATTAAAACTCCTCATAATTTTATGAAGTCAAAGTAAAGCCGAAAAACTTAAAAGGAATTCATTGAGATTATTCAGAATATCCACGTTTAGAAATACGAACACAAGGTCTTTAACATCTTTAAACTGTAAGATAGGCTTAGTCCTGAATGTGATCCGAATTTCGTAAATTAGGATAATTTTTATATTTTCAAATAAATGAACGATCCCTTTAATGTGTAAGGCCTTTTATACTGCAGGGTGTCGCATAAAACATGACAGTTGGTGAATAGTTTAAATGAAATGATACCAAAGAGAATGATCAAAATATGATCAGGTATATATTATAGTAAAATTCACTTCAAAGTAAAATATATTGAAGTAAACAATTTATAACGAAGTAAACTGCAAAAAGTCTTACTACTATCTAATAAAGTATATGAAAGAAGGCCTTCAAAACTATTCAACAATTGTCATGTTTCGTGGGACACTTTACCTATTCCTCCGGCAGCAAAGTTCACAACAGGCAATCTTCCCTTCTCCGCTGTTTCTTTTAGCAGAGGAAAGGAAACTCCTAGATGTCTAGCATACGCCCTTAGCTGATTATCATCCATCATCTAGAAATAAGTTGATTATCATATGTTATCTAGAAATCAGCTAATCCTTCCTTGGAATTGTTTAAGCTTTTGAATGCCCGCAAATCTTTTCCTAGCTCTTTTTTTTAAGTTGTTGCATTTTTCTTCTTTTTTCATACAGTTGAACCCTAAATAAGCAATGCATCGAAAGAATTCATCAAATGTCGTATTCTTCACTTTCTGATTATGAAATGTTGCAGATATTTAGTTTTTTTTAAATTAAATGATTATATGAAGCTCTTTAGAACTATTCTGGCATATTCATGGCCATTTATTTATTTTCGCAAATATTGAGATTTACGTAAAATAGTAAAAAACCCATTGAAAAATTGTCAAGACGACATTTGATAAATGCTTTCGATGTATGGCTTATTTAGGATAATTAACTGTAAATTTTTTTAAGGAATTGCAATGTAAAATAATACTTTTTTGTGTGGTAGACAATCAAATCAAATGATACAATGTACAAGATATATGAAATCTACCAATTGGGCAGTTCAAAAAAGTCAATTATATGAACAGATAAGACGTAGTTAGTAATTAGTTTTAACTTAAAGTTTCAAGTTTTTGAGCTGTACCATTATAAAAACCTGCCAGTTACATTTTTATTGAATTCAAGTATTTTTAAGGCCAATGTTTCAAAAATGAAATTGATAAAACTTTTAAGTTGAAGATAAGAATTTTCCTACAAAGGTTTTCCCAAAGCTAGACCATGGCAGCTAAACTGAGCAATAAATCACTATGTTATAAAAATATAGCTTCATGCCAGCATGATATTGGTTTAAAAGGAAAAATAAAAACATAAAAAATTAAAGTTTTTACAGTAAATATACTAATATGTCAAGCTGGTTATGAAAATTATTCAGTGTGTCAATTTCTGTGTCTCATGTTCGTTGGTCTATTACTTGAATTTTAAAATCGTCTTTCTAATCCCGAGTTATTTCACTGGTATTTTACACATTGTACAGGGTGTCCCGATAAACATGGGAATTCAGTGACGAATTCGATATCGTCTTTTCAAATAATTCTTTGATTTAGTATAGTGATACCTACTGAGAAAGCTGTAATCTGTAAGATTTTTGTCTGCTATATTCACAATTTGTTTGTTTTTGATTTAACTGCATACGGTTGTGCTTAGTAAAACAAGAAAATTACAGTATACAAAAAGGAGTAAACTTGTCCGTCTTGAATTTTTATCTTGCAAACCCATTATAGACACATCTTTACAGCCATTTACCGTTTTCATAAAATAAACTCTAGCAGCCATAATAATATTATGTCTTTTCAAATTAGTTATTACTATGCTAATTCATAACAAAGACGATAACGCATTCGGCAATGAATTCCCATGTTTTTGGGATACCCTGTAAATGGCCAATATCAATGAACTCATATCAATATCAATAAACTTACGTACAGGGTGGCCCAAAAAAAAATTGGAATTCAGTGACGAATTCGTTATCGTCTTTGTTATGAATTAGCATTGCTATACCTGATTTCAAAAGACATAAAATTATTATGTCTGCCAGAGTTTATTAAAGGGACTGTGAGCGTAGTTTCAAACGACCCTCAGCATGCAAAGATGGCAATGCTTGATTCTCAACGGTGCCGGCCTTTTAAAGCTTGCATGATCAGCTATGAATTAGATATAATTTTTTACAATTTAAAAAATGATTATTTTCAATTGTGGTTTATCTACCATATTCACTTGCGCATTTCTACTGCAGGAATTATCTAATTGAACACAATTTTAGACCTAGAAAAACAATAATATCTTCCAAATTATTGATCAGATAAAGGTTTCAAGGGGTATCGTTGTGAATCGGGCATTACCAATTTTTCATGGAGGATCACTTGAAATTACGCGTATACAGTTTAAGGGAGTATTGTTAATTGAAACTGTTCTTCCTTGTTGTTTTTTTTAAATCTGATGATTGGCGGATTTACTTTACCTTAGCAGCATCAATCTCTCGTTTAATAGTTCTGGCGTGTTTAACAGCTTGAACTACGTCTCCTGTCCCTGCCTCACCTTTAGTTCTAAAATAAGATAATTTTTCATTACATTTAAGATTTTTCCCAAAAGTGTTTTATGAACGTTTTCAGGTTTTAAGCTAAGTTAACTAACAATAGTAAGACTTAACTAAAGTTTTCCCAGTTTCAAATTCCTTTCAACTGAGCATCTTGTTCAGATCAATTAGATTATAAATTGCAGAACAAATGAATAAATAATCCTATATCTCAAAAATGTTTCAATTTTTTTCGTTTCCGCGTTAGTTTCCAATATGGCAACTCACAAAATGATTGACACTTTCATTTCTATCCGATATTTCGTTGAAGAGAATTTGGTGTAAACCTTTCTCAACAGCTCCTGAAAGTGCAGATGGAGAAAACAAATACAGATTAACATATAATCTCATCTTAAAGTGACTGTAGACATAATCTCCAGTTATGGAGATAATTTTTTCCTGAAGGAGAAATACAATATTTTCCCTGAATGAGAAATTCAATATTTCTCCTGATAGAAAAATACCATATTTCTTGAAAGAAAATTAAAAGTTTTTCTCTGATGAAGAAATCGGATCCTATACCTTGTCTTACAAAAAAAGACGACATAAAAAATTCGTTTAAATTCCAAACCTTATCATAGCAGCGCCTTCAGCGATCCTTCTCAAGGCCTCTCCTAGATCTCTAAACATAGAAGAATTTAAACCATAGTTGAAAACTATGAAAACTATGTATGTATATATACACTGTTTGTAATATTAAACTACCAAAAGGTTTTCGAAAATAAGAACTTTTATTTCGAATTTCCTAACATTCTTTTCGAAATTTCGACTGGGCGAAAACCCCCATCTAAACCTTCTAGCACCAACATATCAGAAGCAAGATCCATTAACCCTGAATAGTTTTTTCTCCTAGCACTTTCATTTTTGACGCTATATTACCGTAAAACTTTGTTACTTTTAATGTATAGAATTTAAAATAATTATTGTAAATTTTTTTTAGTGCATTATAGGGTAGGATACTGTCTTGCAGGGCAGTAAAAAGTCAGGTCTGTGTTAAACCAAATCTAAAATAGCCCATAACTTTTTTGTGACTAAAGCTACAGATCTGAAAACTATATTTTTGAAAAGCCCTTGAAAAATGTATATAGAACATGTGTCACACTTTGATATTTGTTTAAAACAAAACCAAAATATATTTTTTAAATTTTGTTGACCTTTCTTTTGGCATTTTTTTCTACCCTCCCTAGCACCCAAACTATTAAAGTTATCGCTCTAATTTTTTTAAATATTTGTTTAATTCTTATCGATCTAACCTAGCTCCGCACACGAAGGGAACAGTAAACGGACTTTTATCAATGTGGAACTCATTATCCGCAGAACTTAAAACTAAACAAATAAATAATAATTAATGCTGGAAGCGGCAAATAATCAATTAGTTGTGCTTGCGCCAGGGAGTAAGGAATAGAAGGGAGATATAACTGACGCGGTTCGCCCTACCATATGATTATACATGCTTTGCAGACGGTACTTCATTTGTATATGAAATATTCAGAATAGGTTATTGTATACGAGGTAAATGTACATCAGACAAATATTTCTTATACAAATGGAGTACCCGTCCGCAAAGCTTGCATAATCATATGGGCGAACCGTGTCAGTTATATCTCCCTTCTATTTCTTACTCCCTGGCTATTGCAAAGACAAAAAATTCAAGGAAATTGTTCAACATCGAAAAATCATCATGATAAACATTTATGAGTAAGTTTCTCTGTATTAAAACAAAATAGAAGAAAGGTGGCCAACTGAGCAGATTTGATTAGCAACGCAAAGTACTTGAATTTCTTTGTAGACGTAGTTGAACAACAATTCTCTGGTACTTTGATGATGCAAATTAAAAAGTTCTGGACGCTTCGAGTCCTTCTTTATTTCAAATTTTGATTATGGCCCATCTGTAAACATTTTCTCTATGTACAATATAAAGTAATAACAAAAATATTTGCGGATTTAATATTAATTTTTCGTGGATTTTCTAAATTTCAAACCTTCCGATTCGTCGATCATATCTACTCCTAGGGCTTCCAGGATTTGTGCTTCAGCAAAATGTCCGATTCGTACTTTAGCAAAAACCGGTATTGTCACTGCTGCCATTATTTCCTAAATTTAAAGGGACTGTCAACATTTCTCCACGTGAATTTAAAGGGACTGTCAACATTTCTTTACGTGAATTTGATGGGACTGTCAACATTTCTCTATGTGAATTTAAAGGGACTGTCAACATTTCTCTACGTGAATTTAAAGGGACTGTCAACATTTCTCCTGTGCAGAAAATGATGTAAAACATGAACTGTAACTAAGGTGTCCAGCGAAATATGGAAGAAAAAAAATTCGGTGAAAAATTCGCTTTTTTCGCGAAAAATGCGAAAATGTTCTGTCATTTTCGCAAAATTTCACTTTGATCTGTTTTGCGTAAAAATGCGAAATTTCGCGATATAGAAAATCGAAAATTTCGCGGAAAAAATGCGGAAAAATCAACGTTAAAAAATGTTTACAAGGCACTTCGCGACCCTTTTCTCTCGTTATTGGTAATCTTACAGTCTAGCCCAGAACTTAGGAACTGTTCCCACATATATCATGGATTTATATTTATTTTTATAATAACTAAGATAAAGGTAGTGTAGGATAACCCCCATTGAAAAACGTCAAGACGATATTTTATAAATTTTTTTGATCTCTTAAGCTCTGGTTAAACTGTAGCTTTTTATTTCTGATTCTACAACCTACATTAACAGACAGAAAGCTTTTCTAATTCAATCATAAAAGATTTAACCATCATTAACTTCGCAGATTTTCCTGTTATCATTTTTAAAGAAGATTGAAGGCACGACAAAAAATTATTATTAATAAATTAATTTAAAAATATAAAGGATATACTACCTTTATTAGTTTTGGATCTGTCATTCTCGCAATACCTCCATCTCGCCTTGATCAACCAAATAATTTAATCTTTAGTCTTTATATGGATAAAAAAATTAGAGTTTGTAACGATCGTGGTCAGGTTCAGTTGTGAAATTATGTATTATGTCAGGATAGATCACATAAAGTTAAGATAACAATCATTTTCCAAATTCTGGAAATCAAATAATTAGATTTTCCGAGTAAAGGTACTCTATATTTTCTCTTTAACAACAACAACAACAAAATTAATTAAAGTTTTTAAAGTTAATGATATCTTTTAATGGTTGCACTTTACTGCTTTTATAAGATTACATTTTTTTGCAAATAAATTAAATAATTCAATGTGTAGGTTTCCTGATGTCAGCCGGTACCCGTTCTACACAAACATTTCTTTGTATTTAGATTTAAAATATTATTTACTTATTTGAGTAAATAATAAGGGTCCAATTATAAGGGGTGTATACACCGGAATTACTCAGGGGCTTCATCAAATTTCTTTCCAGGGGGGGGGGGGGCTCAGTACCCGTTGGGGCCAGAAAACTTTTTGAAACCCATAGATTTTTTCTGATTCAGGAGAAGGGGCTGAGCCCACATACCCGCGCCCCCCCCCCTCTCCCATGGGTACGTGACACCTCTGCCAATTATTATAGATAAAATAATGAATAAACTCGAGACAAATTTTATTGGAAATTGAGGAAAATGTCGCGCACAAAAGAGCTTTTTTATTTTTAATAGAAAAAAAACTTCATAAAGGCTTGAATTTTTATACATAAAATTACAAAATAGTATTGAATTTTAAGTAAAAAATTATTTTGGATTATCAGAAAAAAATATATTATCAAATGTTTTTTCCTAACGCCATCACGGCTACGGCCTAAAATAATACTTACAATACAATAATGAAAAACCAAAAATAAAAAAATAAAAAAATGAATAAATTCAATAACCCTTGCCTTTTGTGAATAAATGAATAATTTAATATATGAATAAATAAATAAACGAATAAAGGAATAAATGAACCAATTAATACATGAATAAATGAATAAACGAATAAATGAATAAATGAATAAATGAATAAATGAACAAATAAATAAATGAATAATTGAATAATTGAATAAATGAATACATGATAAGATAAGATAAGATATAAGTTTTTGCTAAAAATGCACATACAATTTATAATGTTACAGGCAACAAATCTGCAATTATTTTTATATTGTTTATACTATATGTATGTAACAATTAGGAGGATTAGCTTAATCGCTGTTTTGGGTATTATCCCCACCTAATTAATATTATCACTTACAATGTGATGAATATTACTAGGTTTTGAAAGCACTACTTTTTAAATCAAGTGGCATATGAGGAAAGATATCCTAATGTATTTAGAATGTCAATTTGATATTTAAGAGATCTCTTTAAAAATATCCGAGTATTTTTAAAGTGTCGTTAAATGAATAAATGAATAAATCAATAAATCAATAATTGAATAAATGAATAAATGAATAAATGAATAAATGAATAAATAAATAAACGAATAAAGGAATAAATCAATAAATCAATAATTGAATAAATGAATAAATGAATAAATGAATAAATGAATAAATCAATAATTGAATAGATGAATAAATGAATAAATGAATAAATGAATAAATAAATGAATCAATGTACAAATGAATTTATGAATAAGTGAGTAAATGAATAAAAAATAAATGAACAAACGAATAAATGAATAAATGAATAAATGAATAAATGAGTAAATGAATAAATAAATGAATCAATGTACAAATGAATTTATGAATAAGTGAGTAAATGAATAAAAAAATAAATGAACAAACGAATAAATGAATAAATGAATAAATAAATAAACGAATAAAGGAATAAATGAATAAATCAATAATTGAATAGATGAATAAATGAATAAATGAATAAATGAATAAATGAATAAATGAATAATTGAATAGATGAATAGGTGAATAAATGAATAAATGAATAAATGAATGAACACTAACCCCTGCCTCCTGCGCTATCCTGGCCTGATCAGCTGTAACAACGTCCATGATAAGTCCACGCTTTGTCATCTGCGCTAATCCACTTTTTACGATAAAATCGCCCTCAGCTCTCCCTATAGTTATCAAAGGTCAACACTTTTGAGAAATAGCGATAATCTACAACACTTGATCTCGATATTCATTGTAACAACTTGGATTTGGATAATGTTCTTGGTTCCTGTCATGGGTTCCGAATCTAAGGATCAAGTATTGATCCCCATCTACTGAAGGCTAAGGTATAAATGTCATTACTCTCAGATAAACCGTATTGGTCTTATTCTGCAGAGATAACTTTAATTGATGGATCAAGTATTTAACCTCAAATTAAAAAGTGCCACATTGGATATTGAGATCAAACGTTCAAGATAAACGTCCCTCTACACAAGAGATCGGACATCCAAGGTAAACTAATTTTGGTAGAAATCACATGAGAATAGACCAAACTTCTTTAACTATCTGCAATAAAAGGATGGACCGGCTATGTGATGTGCTTAAACTGAGTATGCAGTGTTTTGGACAAATTCTTTAAGATTCAAGAATAAGAAATTTGTTTAAAATAGATCGTTGAAAATTCTTTTATAATTACACCGCACACATCTGTCCTATTTTAAACATACAGATATATAGTGCTCAAAAGAATAACATTTAATAACAATGTATAACTATATAATAAAAAAACACATTCATATATATGTTCCCTATAGCTGGCCAAACGGCTGGACCGAATGGGCTGACATTTTTTTAGGGAACCCAGGAGTAACATATACATCTAAATTTTTAAAAATATTTTTTTTAAATTCCATATTATATTAATCATATAATTTTCTTGTCATGTACAATCATGTAAACGATATGTCAAACTACAAATTCTATTTGAAATATCAAAGATTTACACCATCAGGTTGCAAAGATGTGAGGATTCGTAAATTTGAGTTTGTGACAAAAACCGAATTTATTACCTGTATTTCCGTTGGTTTGAGCAGCCATTTTATTCTCTAATTATTGAATATTTTAAAGTAAGTTTTCTGATATTGTTAAAGACGTGTCACGTGACCTTCCAATCTAAGAGAGAAATTTACGATTCACAGAGATACCCTTAAACCCTTTATCTGAGTGACAATGAGGAGGATATCGTGGATCTAAAAAGAGTTGAATTCTGACAATTTTCTACTTTGTGTATGCTGCATAAATCTGCAAGTCTTTTTTTCAAAGAAAATTATCGATTATCAGAAAGAAAAAGGGGTTATCTCATTCATCCCAGATCAGACTTAGGTTTAAATAGCATCTGTTGTAAATCGAAAATGCAGTTCATGAAATCTGGGGTTCATTACGTCTTTATTCACTGTCAGAAGAATTAAATTGAAATATTAATATTTTTTTAATAATTTTTAAAATTTTTTTTTAAAGTTCAAATATTTATTTATTTTACATTGGTAAAACACAAAATATTGCACAATGATTGATCACATTTATAATGAATGAAAACCATAGTAATGATAAATTTAACGCTTATTTTCAAGAAAAGCTCATGATTATCGTTAACAACTTATTATAATTATCCTATCAGACAAATAGTTCAAATATTTATTCATTTTTTGATAGTAAAAACACAGAATTTGCATACCCCCCCCCCCAAAAAAAAAAAAAAAACTTACAGCCCGCAGATATCTTACAACATTTAACAACACTGTTAAGTTTTGACTTCAATTTAACCTCGAACAGTGGTTCTGATTGTACGTAAATTTTAAAGGGTTTATTTTTACTGAATTTTAGAAAAAACATGATTTAAACGGATAACAAATTTATCTTTTTATGGTAAGTATCAATGCATATACTTATAATGTATATTATTGATCAACGTTCAAGGATCAGTTCTGAAATATAATAAAATATTCCATTTTATCATTTTATTTATCTTTGCTCATCTTGTTATCAAGATACTGACTCTAGATAAGCCCAGTTTACTGCTAATTTGGTGTTGAATAATAACAACATTTCTTTGTTACGTAATAATTTCATATAAAATATTATTGTCTGTACAAAGGTCGGTGTGGAATTAGGTACCCTTTAAAGGTAAGGTACCCTTTAAAGATTAGGCACCCTTTAAAGATTAGGAACCCTTTAAAATTAAGGTACCCTTTAAAGATTAGGCACCCTTTAAAGATTAGGAACCCTTTAAAGATTAGGCACCCTTTAAATATTATGCACCCTTTAAAGATTAGGAACCCTTTAAAGATTAGGAACCCTTTAAAGATTAGGCACCCTTTAAAGATTAGAAACCCTTTAAAGATTAGGCACCCTTAAAAGACTAGGCACCCTTTAAAGATTAGGAACCTTTTAAGATAAGTTACCCTTTAAAGATTAGGAACCTTTTAAAGATTAGGAACCCTTTAAAGATTAGGCACCTTTTAAGATTAGAAACCCATTAAAGATTAGGCACCCTTTAAAGATTAGGCACCCTTTAAAGATTAGGAACCTTTTAAGATAAGGTACCCTTTAAAGATTTGGTACCCTTTAACGATTAGGAACCCTTTAAAGATTAGGAACCCATTAAAGATTAGGAACCCATTAAAGATTAGGTACCCTTTAAAGATTAGGAACCCTTTAAACAGGCGCGTAGTGGAGGTTCAGCCTAGGGGGCCGTGTACTTCTGGCGCGCAGAAATTTTTTTTGTGCACCCCATAACGGTTTATGTGCACCCCCCTAAAAAACCGGTATTAAGAAAAAAATATAGTTTAAAATCTAATTTTAATTTGAGAAATAATCATAAAATGGACCAATTGTAGTATTGTCGATTGATAAGAAAAGTAAAAAATCTAAATATATATGTAAGTTTATTGTTTAATAAATTAGAGCCTGACTGGCACTAGGAAAGGCACCTAATGGTACCGCCCCCCCCCCACTACGCGCCTATCTATCGTTTTTTTTCTTAAAATCTTTTGGAAAATTTTCGTTCAACAAAAAAACTATCGATTTTTCAAGTTCTTTCGAATGATTTTTAATCGTTCGTTTTTAAAAAAAACGATAATTTTTGTCATTTCTCTGAACGATCCATTTCGATCGTCATTTGTTCGATTTTTTCTGAATGACCCCTTTTTTATGAAAAATTTTGTTCGTTTTCAAAAACATTTTCGGTCAAAAATACGATGCCTATCTTTAACTCCAAGTGTTCTTTAATATTATATTAGTTTCCTTAACTCGGCCGCCGAAGTTTATGAATCATTATAACGTGAGATTCAGTTATGGGGGAAAAATCAAGCTATCAAGCTGAGGGGGCTTATCAAGATTAAGAGATTAAGACAATCCTTTACATAATTTCTAGTTTTACGCAATTCTAATCATCTATAGCTACATCTTTTACAGATCATAAAGCTTCTGAAATTTTATGAAAAATAAAAACAACGTAAAGATTTTTGGAAGACGAAGACAACATTAAATCAGTGCTTAAGTGTATTTGATATTATTACTTAGCAAATAATTTTATAAAACTTATTAAATCAATTATTAAGTAAAATGAGTCAGTTTACACTGCCCTTGTTGTGTCTCATGTTCATTTAAACTCATAACTTGAGTCTAAAGTCTGCTCCTTATTCCATAGTTTTATGATTCTCACTGTATAATAAAGCTAAAGTTTTCTTTATCTAATGGTTCATAAACAGTTAAAACTTGTATAAACATTGCCAAGAATTTTGCTGCCCCGTCTATATGGATGGATCGTTTTAAATTTTTTTGAAAACGATCGTTTTTTAAACTTAAAAACACATGAGACGTTTTTTAGTTTTAGTTCTACGTTTCGTTATCAAATGCAGGTCGTTTTTAATTTTTGACGTTCGTTAAGGACAGTTAACGACGACCCTTTGTTTATAAAGAATGTATGTTAACGAATAACGATCGTTAGCTACCGAACAAAAAAAACCATGTTAAACAACATGCATAAAATTTTCTTAATTAATAAAAAGGGAAGAATTTAAATGTAAAAATAAATTATATTTATCAGCGAAATTTTTTTCAAAAACGATAGTTTTTAAAGAAAATTGTCGCTTTTTCAAGAAAACGATCCTATCGTCGCTTCGTTTTTCAAAAGTGGGCCTTCGTTTTTTCTAAATACGATACGATTGTTTTTTGATAACGATCAACATCCCTAGTCCCTACCCAGCCTCGGTGTATAGGGAGGCAGGATCGGGAGGAGGGGGGCGAGGGAAGGGGGCAACGATTAAATTTGAAATGGGGAGAGAGGGCTCATACAACACATGAAGGTCAGTTTCAGTGAATTCTAATATTTGAGAGCTACAAATTCTTAACATTGATATTTTTTCATTCCATCCCATGATTAGAATTCCTATTTTATAAAGTGACACGAAAAGTTAATGATAATATTCTTTTTTAATTATCTATTTTATTTAAAGGGAGTGTTCGCGTAAAATGAAAGTCGAGGGTATAGGCTTGATGCGATAAAAAAGCGCTTTTGATCGCAACAAATCTTACTTCTAGCTGTTGCGTCCATAAGGAGAAAACTGTTAAAAACGGCTATAAATATCGAAGAACGTAGTGTCCATACAAATTCAGAAAAATGCAACATACGACTTAGACCGTAAAAAAATCTATTTAATTTCAAACAAATCATTTAGATATTACAACCTATAGTCATCGATTATCTTTGCCACATTTGTATATAGTTGATTTTTCATAATATGTTTTGATTTTATTTTTTTAAATAATATTTAGCTTCCAACTTGTTTTAAAATGTCGTCTTCATTACCAAAAATCCTCGAAACAGGAATAAATATTTTTATAAGTAACTCTCAGATCATAACAATTAAAACATATTATGAAAAATCAGCTATATACAAATGTGGCGGGTTTTGGCGGACTTAAGCCGCGACTCGGATTCTTTAAATTCGCCCTCTGAGTACTCACTAAGCACGCGAGTAAACCCTATAGCTGGACGCGTGAAGTAATGTGAATAGTCGAAGTTAAAAATATCAAAGGTTTTCAGCATCAGGTTAAAAAGATAAAGGATTTAGAAAATTCGAGTTTGTGGCAAAAACTCAATTCCTCTCCGACTCACAACAGTACTCTGTTCAAAATATCTTATTTGATTATGTTTAAGAGATATTTTATTTTTTTAAGCTTAAGAATTGACAATTAACTTTAAAGGGACTGTAAGGATAATTTTGCAATGGTGGCAACTGGCAATGCCCGATTCACAACGGTACCCTTGAAACCTTGAGCTGATCCAAAATGTGGAAGATACCGTCATTTTTCTGATTTTAGAATATTGAGTTTCACCATCATTGCTGCTTAGAAGCAAAAAAACCGCAATTGAAAATAAACTGTTTAAAGAAACAAAAACATTGATTTCTAATTTTTTACTTGATCAGACAAAGGTTTTGAAGTTACCGTTTTATTTCACAATCCAGGGAAGTAAAACTTTTTTTTAAAGATTTTCATAGAAAATACTGAATGATCTTCCCGTTTATTGTTTATCCTAAACGATGACGAAGATTGTCACGTCATTTTGTTAAAAAAAAAAACATTTTTAAACATTTTGATCAGAAACATAGCCTTGTTAAAATGTATATTATAATCACGAAAACAGTATTTCACAAATATTATTAAAAGAAGATATCTATTCCTCGTAAATTATTTTCATAAAGAAAATTATTAAGTATTCATTATTTTCTTCATCATAAACTAATTGGCAAAATATTCCCAGATATTCTCTAAAATGATCTCTAGCATTACAATAGGAGTCTTAGGTATGTATTTTAATGTTAATTTATGCCTGTGGCGAGTTGCCAGTTACCTAGGTCCTTTCAATAATTTGCCAGGCGGCACTTTGCCATAGAACAATATTACCGCGGAACAAAGTTGCCATGGAACACTTTTCCAGTTTACAATTTGCCATGCAACAAGTTTGCTTTGTGACCATTTTGCCAGGTGACAAATTTGTCAGTTGCCAGTTTGCCAGTTGATAGATGACAAATTTCTCTGTTGACATATTTGTCAGTTGACAGTTGACAGTTTAGAGTCTGTCAGGTGGCAACGGCCCCTAAGGCTTTCCTTTTGTTTTGTGAATATCTGATCAATGCTTGATATCTCGATCTTTTCTTCATTTAATCTTTATTCGATATCCTATATGATATCTTATTCGATATCCTATTCGATATCCTATTCGATATCCTATTCGATATCCTATTCGATATCCTATTAGATATCTTATTCGATATCCTATTCGATATCCTATTCGATATCCTATTCGATATCCTATTCGATATCCTATTCGATATCCTATTCGATATCCTATTCGATATCCTATTCGATATCCTATTCGATATCCTATTCGATATCCTATTAGATATCTTATTCGATATCCTATTCGATATCCTATTCGATATCCTATTCGATATCCTATTCGATATCTTATTAAGCCAATCAGATATCCCGTCAACAGCCAATCAGAAGCCAGGGAATTTCACGCTCAATGTAATGATAGAAATTGCCGACATTTTAAATCAAGACTTTATCAGATTTGCTTGAAATTAAGTACCCACAGAGGATATAAAGATCAAGAGATCAGGATCATGGATATCCTACACAAAAATTCCATAGCTCTGTGCATATTTAAAACCATACAATTAGAAAATTTTGTCGCCAGGGTGAGCAACATTTGTAACACGCGTTTTTTTTGTGCTCACCCCTAAAAGCTTATTGCTCTAAGCAAGATTTAGTTTTATGTAGGGTTTCCACCGGAATTCCGGGTTACGGTTTACGTATACGGAAATGATCCGGAAATTTTTTTCCATTTCCATTATGGAAAAGGTTTCGGTATTCCGGAACGATTTTTCCACCATAAACCGGAAATTTCCGGAACGTTACGGAATTTTGTCCAGGGAAATCTTAAACTTATGTAAAAGACAAAGAGAATAGAATATATTAGAGTGGAATTTACTCGAAAAAAGTGTAAAACGGCCATTTTGTTGTACTTGTACTGTTTCCATAAAACTTTTATGTCAAATAAGTTAAACCAAAACATGTTTTCGAGTTTTCTGGAAAGCTTTATATCCAAATTGGCCAGCGTGGAATTATTTTTATCATTTTAGGAATACAAGGATCTATTCAAGAACATATAGATTTACTTCAAATAGCAATTTCAAGGTATTTATGAAAAAATCAGACAAAACAAAAAAATAAANCCAATCTTGATTTTTGCAGAATTCTTTATCTTTTAAAGTATTTTATTAGGAATGAGTCTTTCCCACACACTCTGATTTTCTAATCACTATATCTTTGCAGCCCAAAGTCGTATATATTAGATATTTCAAACTATAAATTCTGCTAGATCAAATTATCTAAGCTTGAAATATCAAAGGTTTACTCAATCAGGTTGCAAAGATATAAGGATTAGAAACTTTGAGTCTGTGGCAAAGACTCAATTTTTTTCTCCCAAGAGCTTTAAAAAATCAATTTAAAAACATTAAACAATACTTTTTAACAAAAAGTAAATATATTCTATGTTCAGGATGTCACTAAGGACGGGTATAAAAACCAGGTGAAGATTCAAGCCTACCCCCCCCCCCACCAAACCATTCTTAAACAATCTACAATGAAGACGACCTTTCTCATTTAGTTTTGATTTCTAACAAGCTATTTAAAAATTACTAGTTTACAAGTATAAAGGCTGTTAATTGACAGTTTCTCTTTGTTTCCATTTTCTGTGTATCCGTGTTGTTTGAAAGCTTGGTAGAAATCAATATCTAACTTGAAAGTCGTCTTCATTGTATTGGTATTTAAGACTATGACTGCATAAAAAAAACACAGTTAAAAAATAAAAGATCATAAATACCAAACCCCTGAAATTACAGGCCTGTTTATTTTTTCTAAAATCGCATAAATCTGAAATTTAAAACTTTAATGGATATACCACGATACCCTTGAAACCTTTCTCTGAAATTGTGGAAACTTATGTCGTTTTTCAGTCTCAAAAATGTTTATTTCTGTGAATTTTCAATCAATTGTTATAACTATACAAAGTGAGTCAAAAAAAAGTGTGATTTGCGGCGCCTTGTGCAAAATTGTACCTTTTTTGTGCAACTCTCCTAAATGGTGTTTTTTCAATATTTTTGAAAATTTGTTATTTTTTTGTACTACAATGGCCCAAAAAGAATTCGCGAACCTTTTTTCTCTCAAAATAAAATGTTCAGTAAAGCAAAAATGTGTATATAAATTATTTCTATCGAAATCCAAAATTTTTTAAAGATTGAATCAAAGAATCACTGATAATTCGCAAAATTGTAATAAGAAAATTCGCAATTTTTAGTTCTGGTCTAATTTTTCAGGAAAAGTTATTTAAATTCACTTGTCCCAATTTCTTCTTTGCATATTCTAAATATTAAATATACGCTATTCAGTTGAAACCCTAAGAACCATTGAAAAACAATTTTTCCGTAAAAATTACACCAGAACTGAAATTGCGAATTTTCTAATTACAATTTTGCAAATTTTCTGGGATTCTGTGATTCAATCTTTTTAAGATTTTAGATTTCGATAGAAAGAATTTATTTACACATTTTTGTTTTTCTGAACTTTTGATTTTGCGAGAAAAAAAGTTCGCGGATTTTTAATTGGGCCATTGAAGTACGAAAAAAAAAGGTCAAAAAATATTGAAAAAACACCATTCAGGAGAGTTGCACACAATAAAAGGTACAATTTGCACCAGGCGCTGCAAATCACACTTTTTTTTTGACTCACCCTGCATGAAATTCTCATGTCAATTCTGCAGAGATCTGGAAATGAAAAACAATGAGAATATCTAATTCATATTTGATCCGAAAAAGGGAATCACCGTACCACTGTAAATCGGACATTGCCATCTTTTCATGGACGATCAGTTCAAATTATGCTTACAGTCCCTTTAAGCAGCGAGATAAAAAATGTGTAATTTTCAACCAAAAGTTTTTATTTTGAATTATTTCCGTTAGATCTATATTAGGAAAATTGTTTCATAAAATTGTGATTATAATTATAGTAATGTTTATGTATAGAATTAAAAAGGATATATTGAGGGCTAAGCACCCAATTCAACCTTTATGGATTTACTTTTAACAATCAACATAATATTGACTGTTTTATAGTTCAGAGGTCAGATTTAATGAATTGGGAGATGTTTTTATTTAGGTAGCGATAGTTGTGACTTAGCTAGAGTAGTTCAGCTCGCCAAACCTAGTTACCACTTCTCTCTTTATTCATTAGATACGACCTCGGAAATAGTTTGCCTGCGGCCTGCCTTCGAAACTAATATGAAAGTGCGCGACAGCAATGCAAATAAAAATTAATTTAAAAAAAGGAGCATCCCTTATTTACAACGGTAGCCTTTATCTGATCAATTGTGTTATTTGACAATTGTCTCACAATTTCCACAAAGTTTCTGCAGTAAGATATTCGCAAGTCACTTATACAGAGAAGCTACGACAGAAAGTAACAATTTTTTAACGCGAAAATTTGGATATCTCATTCAGTAGTGTGATCAGGCAAAGCTTTAAGGGGTACCGTTGTGAATCGAACAACTTAACTTATGAATATAGTGTACTAAAAATCACGTCTACAATTCCTTTAACGCAAATTGAATTGTGTGTTCCTAGAACAGTGGGAAAAGCTGATGATCTCCATGGCGTTGATGGTCTTATCATACCAGGTAGGAGTAATACACCCGCTCTTCCAAACCACAGTTTCCTAGATCTTGTAGACAGGGTTACCAAGAAAGGATAAGACTTCAGAGACGAGTGTTACTTCTTCCTCTATAGTCAAATCAATAAATAAGCCAATAAATGACTGTACATTGACCGAAAACTTAACTGTCATGTTTGAAAGAATTTCTTTACAGTCTCATCCTTTAAGGATAACCCTGCAAAAGTTTTGAGAAATTGTAGAGGGGACGAATCCGTTACAAAAATAAAACTTTCCTTCTAACCTTTATACTAGGACAGTCGAGCTTATGTCCTATAAACCCTTGTGTCATCATCAAAACTAAAATTAATTTTTAGCTTAACTTTATTCACTGATATAAGTCCATTATACAACAATAATATTCCCGGCTAGTAGATAAATCTTTCTCCGTCGGTAGATCGTAAATCGGCACTCCTGGGACTGATCGATCCCTGATCTGAGCTCCAGGTACTCCTAGAGCTGTAAGAACCATCCAGGCTCCAGTTACTCATGGTTTGAAAGGTATCCAGGTCCAGGAGCAGGCTGGAACTACTTGAACCCGACCTGCAGGCTCCAGGAAGTAAAGGAGAACCTACGAAAAATAAGCATCGTCAAAACTTTGCTGCGTTCTACATAGAAAAATTATATGTTCATAGGTACATGAATACAACGAAAANCCCCCCAGTTTAAAGGACAAAATGTATTGGTTCATTATAGAAGTTTTCAGTGTAAGGGTTATGATGTTGAGTGCATTTAAAGCACTGAGGATGCAAGCCTACATGTCTATGTTCAGAATTTTACATGATGTGTCCTCCATAGTTTAATTTCTTGGCCCCATTCCAGTTTATCGTACAAAGGTTGACAATTATGTCAAAAAACAAAGAAGACAACTACATGGTTAAAGCTTTGCTTTCTAATAAGCTTTTTGAAACTAAGCGAAATCATCAAATTGTTCCATTCTGCTTTAAAGCTAGATAAAAATGTAAAATAGAAAAAGAAAGTCGTTTTCCTTGTATTTAATAATAAATGCATTAAGCATTCTATTTAATCCGGGGTTTTTAAATACAGCTTTAGACTTTGGACTTTCATTTGGCAAAACTAACTCTGCGAGGACGATAAATATTATAAGTTTTTTTATTCTGTTTTGCCAAAACTCAAATTTGTAGAACGTGTAATTTCAAATTTAGTCAAGCCTACTAACCCCATAAAAAAGTCTACATTTGAAAACCGATATGCCCAGTGCCCACCCTGATTGTTGTACCTGGTGCCCGATATGCCCACCCTGATTGTTGTACCTGGTGACCGATATGCCCACCCTGATTGTTGTACCTGGTGACCGATATGCCCACCCTGATTGTTGTACCTGGTGACCGATATGCCCACCCTGATTGTTGTACCTGGTGCCTTGTTGAAACTAGTGACGGGGCCAAAATCCTTTTCGCTCCAACCCAGACTAAAACATATTTTATTATAATATTGCCAGATTTTGTAGACGTGTGTTTTGTCCAACTCTATATAGATGCAATGTTCATGAAATTAAAGGTTCAGTTTTCACGGCCCAATATTTTGTAAAAATCCTTTTAACTGCATAAGTTCAGACTATGATCATGCCGATCATAGTCTGAACCTTAGTACGTCATTTTCTGGACTTACATATTCTTTCAACCTTTATCCGTTCCAGAGGTTTAAAGGGACTGTAAGCGGAATTTCAAACTACTTTCCATGCAAAGGTGGCACTGTCCAATTCAGAACGGTACACACATCAGATTTGTCTTACTAAGTATACGTATAATGTCAATGTTTGTAATGTTGTTGCTCTACATAGTGACTGACACATTTCTACTGCAGTATCTATAATATCTTCCACATTTTTAATACAGGGTGTCCCAATAAACATTGGAATTCAGAGACGAATTCGATAGTCTTTTTAAATAATTCTTAGATTTAGTATAGTAAAACAAAAAATTGCAGAATACAAACAGAGTAAACTTGTCCGTCATCACTGTTCATCTTGCGGAGACACTATAGACAGACACAGCTTTACCCTTTTCATGTCTAACAGACACAATAATATTATGGGGTTTGAAATTAGGTATCACAATGCTAATTCATAACAGAGACGCTATTGAATTCGTCACTGAGTTCCAATGGTTTTTGGGACACCCTATAGGATAAAGTTTCAGTGGTTTTGCTGTCAATATGACATTGACCTCTTTACATGGAGGGTCACTTGAAATTACGCTTCGTCCCTTTCATATACTGATTAACAATGCGACTGAAGAAAAATTACTCTAAAATTTGAAATCACACTAATCTAATTTATTTTCATTGCTTCAAACGACTTTCCGTCGACAATTTTCTCCATTGTTTATGAAAAACCCCTATACCAAATTCTACTTTTAATAAATTATTATTTACTGATCCGTATAGCTTTGCCAACACATGCCTAAACCCTTAGATATTTCTAACTATGAATTCTGTTATATCAAATAATCTAAGTTTGAAAATCAAAATAATCTAAGGCGTGCACAGCAGGTTGCAAAGGTTTAGAGATAAGAAAATTGAAATCTGTCGCAAAGATTCAGTTCCTTGTACCATCGAGTTTAATGTATTACCTGTTCTCTGATCTGGAACGTTCTCTAGAACTAGGTTCCTTCTCTCTCCAGGTCCAACCAGAGTAAGGTTCACGGTTGTTTGTCCAGGTCTCGGTAGAACAAGGAGATCCATCCGACGAGCTCCAGCTACGAGAAGAACTGAGAGATGGCGAACTTGATCTTGGTGGAGAGGCAGTATGGTATGGTGGAATAGAACGTTCAAGATTAAAAGGGATAGTCAGCTTGGGTTTTGGACTTGGTAATCTTTCTCGTGAAATTATCTGAAGAGCTGGAGCACAGGTTTCAGAGGGAGCAAGATAACCGTGTTCCGGGAAATATCTTGAAGGGATAGGTTCTCTGTTCATATCTAGCCTTGAATTGCAATGGATAGTGTGGGATTGAAGGACAGGCACGGAATAGCGATGTGGAGCAGGGTACTGAGGACGTAAGGCAGGATAGACTGGGGAAGAGGCTGGACGGAGAGCAGGGTAGGAGGGAGAAGGGGTCAGACGAAAGGTTCGTGACGGCATCCGTGCTGAATCCTGATTGTGAGGAATGTGTTTGTGCTGAAGCTCTTTGTTAGAGAAGTTGTGAACTCTGGATCTAATTACGCTGTCCTCAAAGTGAATCTTTGATGAGGGCTCCTGCATAGTAGATTATTTTATTCCTCATATATCTAGATTTTCAAGATAAAATCCCCCCCCCCCACTGACCACTCTATAGCACTCTGGGTGGATTAATCGTCTCAACTGGGACATAAGTGGCACCTCGTAAAACTGTTGAATAGGAAGTTCAATGTTAATAATTTAAATAATAAATGTAGCGATTTTAATTTATCCAAAAATGTGGAAAACAGCAATTGTGTCGAGTGCATTGCACTTTTACAGTATACACATTACACAGTCTTATTTCACTACACATTTTCATTTTCAAGCAAAATAAAAATGTCGTCTTCGAAATATTCAGATTTTTATTACCTGGGGCTTGAACATTCTGTAGGATGGAGATTGAACTAGAACAGTATTCCTGTTATTCTAAAAAAACGTTGAATCTATTCTAATACAGTGGTAGGCGATTATATCAATACACCGAAGACGACGGTTTTAATCGTTTTCATTGTTAACAAGCTTTTTACGAATTGCAAGTACAAAATATATCTTCTCTCGACTTTATTTGATAACTAAAAAAGTTTCATTTTGTCACATTTACTTAGAAGCTTATTAAGCTTTCGTCTTAAACTAAAAAGCAAATAATCAAGATATAATAACTTTGAATTCAATTGAATTCATAAAATTGAACACGAGGTAACAAAGTCGTAACATTTATTTTAAGAAGAAATAATTTCTAATGTTGAGATTGTAGAGTTAAAAGCTTCATATGGATTTAAATTATATTAACTGAAATTAAAGATGACTAAAATTAATTAATGATCTGACTAAGCTCGAAAATGAATAATGATACTAAAAAATATTAATTTTACAGTGATAACCAGAACTCGGGAATTGGAAACGACTTTAAGAATTAAGTTATATCTCTTTAAAGTCCAATGAGGATGATAAGACAGCAATTGTGCAGTGTAAGACCCAATTCACAAAATTAGAGATTTAATAAGTGATAGCTTTGTATCAACATAAAATATGTATCACTTTCGTCGTCTTCCTATTCCATTGTTTTCTGATTATCACTGAATACATACAGTGAAACCCTTACTAACGAAAACATCGAAAGAATTCATCAAATGTCGTATTCTTCACTTTCTGATAATGGAATGTTGCAGATATTTAGTTTTTAAATTAAATGATTATATGGAACTCTTCAAAACTGTTCCCGCATATTCATGGCTATTTATTTATTTTCGCAAATACTGAGATTTACGTAATATAGTATAAAACTCATTGAAAAATTGTCAAGACGACATTTGATAAATTCTTCCGATGTATTCGTTATTAAGGGTTTCACTGAACAAAAATTGAAGATATTGTTACTCTTAGCTAAATCTTGAACGTCCTTGCATGGACTTATACTGAGAAAGAAACAGTCTCCACTAGAAATAAGTTCCCCTTAACTTAACCCTCTTCCCAACGAGAAAAACTTCTGTATACGCCCCTCGAATGTTTGATAGTAAAAAGTTACCTTGTATATCTTGTGATAAGCCAGTGCGCCATCTTTCTTCAAAGGACAGTGACTAAAATCAAATCAAAATTATAGTTAACCTTACCAGTGGCCGGGTGGATTTGTTTCGACAGCATTTAAGTACAGTGATCGAAACTAGCCAACAGCGATCATAGAGCAGAGCTAAAAACTACCAATGTAATGGGAATATCGAGATCAATGCTTGATCTTGATCTTTTAAGTTAGTTCATCGTAGAAATTTGTTAATTTCAAGGTAGATAGTAGAATCTGTATTCCATATCCCACTTTGTAATCGTACATTCTAGGAATGATACAAGAGACTAAATAATTTAAAAAAAATGAAGTGCCCGCAGTGGATATCAAGATTGAGCGATCGGGATTCCAACACAATAGTTTCTTTTATTCAAAACTTGTAACCTATTATATTGAAAAGACTAGAAGCTTTGGAAATGCGTAACAGTTATAAGGGTTATCTCTGATTAGGAAGACGATGTTCGAACTCAAGACCAATGAACATAAAACAAGGCAAGTGCGCAGTGAAATCAGACCAGTTTCAATGAAAAAGTGAGTTAATTTTATTAACTAGTAAAACTCTTGTTTAAAACAACATCAAATACACTTAAATGTTGCTTTTTAAGCCGTCTTCCTATTCCAGTTTTCAGGTTCTCGCAGTATGTCCAGTATGTTCTTAACTTTTACAGTATAGGTCTTAAAATGTCGTTTTCATTAAGAGAAAGCTTAATTCTAGTGAGTGGGTTTTCTGTCCGTGCACACGTTGAGTTGGGTATCATGTATTAATCTAAATTAACATATTTCTTTACCAATTATCATCAGTGGTCCTAAGATTTTATATTATATAGCAGCCTAGCGACCCCCTCTCTCACGTTAAGGTACTCTCCCCCCTGTCCTCTTAAGTCGATATGATAAATCACTACCTGTCTGTATGTGCGTTCACTCCTGTAGCAGAACAGATGGTACATACATGCCGCTGCAGTACAGGGCATTGTACTGCTCCATTCTCTTGCCGCAGTACATGACTACTGAACAGAATAAAAGTTTGAGCAATTAAGCTACAGTTCCTACAGTCGTCTTCGAATATATGATTACTGACAATGAAGACGACTTACAGTATAAATTTTGATTTCAAATAACATATAGATACACAAACAGGAGTCTGTTAATTATCAGCTTTTATTAGTTTAATTGTTTGGTTGGTGGAGATGTCACATTTGAGGAAGGAGCAGGGG